>NW_013543345.1:33168-146894 GCF_000499545.2 Eimeria tenella | reverse complement strand
GGGTTCCCCCAGGTCGATTTTTCAATTTTCTGGCGCTGACGGGGTCCATTAGCTTGGATAGCCGCCCTAATGGCTCGACTAGTCCTTTCTCGGAGTTTCAGCACACTCTGCTTGGGCTCGTAGAGCCGTGCTGCGGCTGTCGCCGCTTGTTCCCACGACTGATATTTCACTTGCCCGTTATTGGTTATTAGAAGATGGAGGTCCGTCGGTAGCCCGGTACAGTAATAGTCAGCGAGTTCGTCGGGGGCAACGCCCAAACCACGCTCCGCTACAGCCGCAAACCGGTACGTGTATTCTTTCGGGTTACCACTCCACCGTACTTTAGCCAACTCTGTTAACAATTTACTCTGCGACATTGTTTTGTCAAACCGCTCAAAAAGCCTGCGCTGTAGTGTCGCCCAATCGCTTAGGTCGATAGTTCTCTGTAGATACATCCAATACGTTAGAGCCGGGCCCACAAGGTGGTCTATACGTGCATTTCCCCACTCGCGCGGTTCCAATCCCATCTGGGTGTACCGGCGCTCAATGCGCAGCAGAAAGGCCTGCATAGTGCTGCTGTCTTCTGGTAGTGTGGGAATTGTTGCGCTGGATTCCACGGTCCTCCCTATAACAGTTCTTATCACACTTATAGCGGACTGGAATTGGTACCACGTGACGAAGGGACTGTCCCCTGGCAGAACATTGGTCATAGGTATCACCTGCGGGGGCGCCTCCTTACGCCCATGCGGCCGCTCTGGCACAGTGAGCTTCGGAGTCGCATGGCGATGATGGGCTGACGTCCCGCTCGGCATTTTGTTGACTGACATTGTAGAAGTCTCCTGCGGTGTGGGGCCGATAATGCGTCCGCTGCGGAGATGCATCACTTACGAGCGAAGATTTCTAGGCGTGAGTTATTAAAACATAGTATTTCTACTCCCAAGTCCGGAAAGAACAAAGATTTCAATCCCGGAACAGCCCCTAAATGTAGTGCACAGCGCCTACTGCTGTGACTACGCTTCTACCTGCCCCTCGAGCAGGGCCTATGATCGGCACCTAAAGTTGGGCCATTTCCTTGAAACAGTAGCTTATATATATCGAAATACAGTTATTCTTAAGTTTCCAAATTCTGTTGTCTTTCAATTCGCCCCACTCGGCGTGCTCGCCTCCTAGGCCCTGTGGGGAGGAGGCCTGTACTGGTGCCGGCGCTACCAGTCTCGACGCATTTTCAGGCACCTCTAGTGTATGCATGTTAATTCGCAGACAAATTGCCTTACTCTGATCCCAGTAGGAGGGTCCTGTCCTCCTCCAGTGTTGCAACCCCTGGAAGGTCGCTAGCTAGCTATCTTCTATAGGTCACCAGCAAGCCCTATTGTAGTGCCTGTGCACTACAGAGGAGGCCTGCACTGGTGCCGGCGCTATCGCCAGCCCCAGTCTCCGCGGATTTGCAGGCACCTCTAGCGTATGCATATTAATTCGCAGACAAATTGCCTTACTTTGATCCTAGTAAGAGGGTCCTGTCCTCCTCCAGTGTTGCGACCCCTTGTAGGTCGCTAGCTAGCTATCTTCTATAGGTCACCAGCAAGCCCCATTGTAGTGCCTGTGCACTACAGCTACCGTCTTAGAGCCACCACCAATCCCTATTGTAGGGCCTGCGCACTACAGCATCGCTGTTTGGTTCCCTTGGCAGGCGTGATGCCCCACCATTTAAGACGGTGAATACACGAGCCCCAATAAGCCATCGTCTTCCTGAGGCGTCACAGTGGGGAGCCGTCCTAGTCACGCCTGTACGCATTTTAACACTGCCTGGATAATAAAGAAGCACGATTAGTTAATGCAGTAAGAGGCGTTCATACTATGTCAGACAGCCACACGGCAAGGACAAAAGTGCCCAGCATGCATCCGGAACACGACACTAATTGGTGAACTGCCAAAAGCGAATGCCATACTATCGTTTGGGCAAAGCGCCTGGAGTTCGGGGCAGTGTAGAGCCGTGCTTTACGTTGTCAGCGGCTTCGTTTTCTTCTTCATTTTGTTGTGTATCAAACATTTTCAAATTTCCTCCTACAGCCTAGCCAAGATATTTTTCTCTGCGTCGGCAGCTGGCCCTTCGTATTTGCAGCCGATCTTGTCGGTGGATGCTTTTATAATTGTGGGCACTGTCGCGTCTGCGCACACCACATTCCTGGGGAGACTTTTCGGCGTATGACGTGCCTTCATACAATCCCGTCTGTTCACCGCTAAAAGTCTCTTAGGCATAGCCAGTGTTCGTGGGCGCCTCGTCTACTGAGGGCACTGCTCAATTTCTACAAAGCGTGGGAAAGTCCCTAATGACGCCTGTTTTGCAGCGGGTCATATGCATTTGGTTGAGGTTTTGCAGTTTTTGATCTGCTGGCTCTCCAGTTGCGTTTGTGCCACGCAAGTTCTTTTGGCCCTCTCAAAGTTTGCATCGAGTGACGGGTTGACGGGTTCACAGCTTTGTTGCTTCTCAGACTTAGCTATACTGCAAAGCCAGAGCTAACAGGTGTGGCCTCAGGATGTTGCTTCCTTGTGGTGTGAAAACCACCACACCATGTTGCCCTCTGTAATTTGAGCTCCTGCGGGTGTACATATCTGCGCATTATGGACGCCTCACACGTCATTTTTTACCTGACTAGGTCTCTGCTAACACGGTCTGCGAGGAGCCTTCTTATTTTGTTGCCTTATATTTTTAGGAACTACTGTTTCACAAAAATCCCGGTTCATCAGGTCTTTGTCAAGCGTCATCATTCCAGAGCAGCGATCGGTCGAGACAGGCGGTGATCCTGTTTGACAGCCATGTCACCTCCAGAGCAAATCGCGGATGCATCTCCGGGCAAGTTTTGCATCTTCTCCAATCAAAACGTTATGCCTTCTGCTTACGTAGTTTCGTCGTTCCAGCTGTTTATGCGGCTTGTGCCGGAATATGTGGTGGAGATTCTGCAGTTACTCCCGAAACTTGTTTGTAGAGCACATGCAAGTTGCACTTTGAAGGGACACTCGCTGCTAAGGACGTAGACTAGGGCTACCACTAAACTGCTCCAGCGCTGTTGCCCAGCACAGTCCGAAGTACCCCACATATACATTCGAGTAGACTCAACGTGGCTGCTGCTCCCTTTTGCTAATTGTACTAGAAATGTGCCAAGTAACATGAATAAATAGTACGGATACACCTGTAGAGATTAGCAATTCATTGAGGAATGGCTCCAAAAGCGTGGAGCGCAACGAAGAAACAGAATCATCCCTATTGCGAACTACTCATCCCATATCGTGCACGAATTACACGGCTACTATAGCACACCCTTCAACTGGCGCTGTTACTGGGAAACTTTTACGTCTATCATTGCAGGTTCATCAACTCTAAACCAGCCAGCCCAGTATACTTTGGGTTCTGGGGTCCCACCGACGCTGTGACACTCCACTCCAGTGCACAGCGTGCAGTATCTGGAACGTTGTGCTGTATATTTCTTTCTTAAGGACGCGTAAAGAAATAAATTTGGGGCAATTGAAAGAAAAAACAGTAGCCTTTCTCAGACGGGCGCATTATGTGTCAGTCGAGACTCCCATGTGAACCACAGGTATTGCTCTCTTAACTGTCTTTTAGAAAAGATTTAGTGTCCTGGTCCGTGTTAGCGTTGGCCAGGATGTTGCTGGGCTCACTGTGACGTTTTACTGCAGAGATAATACGTAGCAGCAGGCAGCGTCGATATTCTCATCGGTCATTCTCTGTCTTTTTGCGTGCGGCACATTTTCGCGATTCTGTGACTTAACTGATTACAACTGAGAGCTGCGGTTAGCTGAAGATCAAAAAGCGGAGCATGCAGATAGACCAAAGGTATCAAGCGGCATTGCTACTGTCTGCATTATTGAATGAACTGCAGATTGCTGCTGCAAAACTCAACGCGTGACGCTTTTCTTGGTATATATGTGTGTATATAGAAGAGTCGGAGAGTGGTTGACTGTGAAATAGAAGTATCCAGGGCGCCGCATTCTCTTTGACGAAGTCGTCACGGAATACTATCTATCTTCTACAGACAGTCTTCGTCAAACTCATGCACATATAGTTCACTTATTATTGTAACATTTCTGACTGTGACGAGCTACAGGCGCTCCAGGTTCAATGCCCTGCAAATTGTTGCATTGCGTCCATTCTTAAACTGTTTTGTCCGTTAGATCTATTAGCGTAGAGCGCAAATGCTGCAATAGGGCGTGGGTGACCTTAAGAGGATAGCTAGCAGGTGACCTATAGGCGGTTAAGAGATTAAGACGCTGATACAGCGCGGAAACTTCTTACAAGTAAAATAGTAGAGCAATTTACCAGCAAAACACCATGTATAAACTATAAGCATTTAGGAATACCCCAATACTGGGGCTGACGACAACGCCGGCTGTAGTGCACAGGCACTACAATAGGGCTAGCTGGTGATCTATAGAAGATATGTAGCTAGCGACCAACAATAGGTCATATCGTTGAACGAGGACAGCACCTTCTTCCTAGTATCGAAGTAAGGTAATTTGTCGGCAAATTAGCATGAATACACTAGACGTGTCTCTAAATACCTGGAAATTGGGGCTGGCGATAGCGCCGGCACGGGTGCAGGCCTGCTCCCCACAGGGCCTAGGAGACGAGAATCCCTAGTGGGTGGGGTTTTCATGAAAACAGATTTTGGAAAAAACTAAACATAACTGCACTTTGTAATTTGGACTACTGTTTCAAGGACATGCACCGAAGGTAAGAGGTCATCATAGGCCGCTACTCGTGGGGCAGGTAGCAGCGGAGCACCCGCACTAGGTGCTGTGCACTACACCAGCAGCGGTGCTGGTCACCTCCCAAGCGGGCCAAGGAAGCAAGAACCATGAGTGAGCAACTTTGAGAAATTTTGGCTAGAGCAACTCAGAACAGAGTTGCGTCTTTGGTAGATGTTTCACCAAAGATGCGTCGACAGTGAGAGAGTTTCTAGAGTGCCCAAGTCGTGGGCCAGATAGCATTGCAGCCGCTGCAGAGAACATGGTGTACTACAATTAGTGTCTTCCTACGTATTTTGCGAGTACGGTCCGTTTCTTGCACTTCCGTCCATTTTCCTCCTGCAGCTCACACTTTCTGTTTACTGAATGTAAAACTAAGCAGGTGCTGCTTCGCGTTTGGTGTTCTAATACTGTCAGGAGGCGCTGATTAGTGCTTTCCGTTTCTCCCGTTCCTTTTCCTTCTTCTGTCAACCTGCTGAACTTGTACCACAGAGTTGCAGGCTTTTGTGACATATATGTACATAGCCAACCGAAGACAGAGTGCTCTTTTCGTCGTGTTGCATTGCTTCACGGAATGTTTCTCCATTGACAAGATTCGTCGTCCTCGCTCTTCGGGTGGCTGTGAGGGCAGGGCGGGGTGCTTGCACTGGTTGTAACTCAATGAGAACAGCCGGTTCGGGGCGACGGAGTCAGCTACTTTGTTGAGCACTGGATATACTGGGGTTTGCTCACTCAGCTCTGGGAAACTAGCACTTTCAGGCTAGATGTTTTAGTGACCTGTTAACCGTTGATTGATAACGTGCGGATAATTCGGACTAACTGCGGCTGATCGCTGACCTAGACTAAATTGGGTCTTCCAACAAATTAAGGCAGTGGCTGCAATTAATGCGTGAATTAGCGTCTGCTTTCTTCCCCGCCATTTTCGCCTCTGTTTTCGCTCTAGAGCATTTTATGCAGTTCCGTGGACTCGCATCATCTCGTTTTTTCGGGCTCGGGTGTCTCGTCGAATTTGTCTCTCCGCAGTACCATAAGCTCCGCAGCTCTTAATGCCTGCTTTCGTTGCATTTGGTCTTGACACGGTTCTTTGGCGCCGTGAGCTGCAAGATGAAATATTCACGCAGCATTTCACCGTCAAAGTCTATAACGAGCGGACTGCTAAGCTGATGCACTACTGATTCAGGATTTTGAGTGACCCGTGCTGCCAACAGCAAGCTTACTCGCCTTACAGTTCCACACAATATAGCATTTGGCATCGGATGCGTCTCGTGGATATCATGGTGATCTGACTCGTCGCATATGGAGCGATTCGATGACAAACAAACAATAAGAGCAACAGTGCATTTGCTTCCTGATGTGCAAAAAAGGAAGGAAACTGGCATTTCTTAGTGCGGATTTCCTTCTTTACGTCTGATTTTCCAGATATTGTGCAGGTAGTGTATCCAAGTCTTAGTACTGGACCTTGGAACGCTTTACACTAAACGACTCCGAGCTGTTTCGTTTCAGACGGATGCCACTTTAACATTTGTTGAGGCGCGCTAGGCCTTCCGCCTTGTTCGCAGTAGTTACAAAGTTATTTAAGTAATTACTGAATGACCAAAGGCCTGACAATCTAGTTGTTGGAAGATCTAAATGAAGTTTATCATCTCCACAAGTGCAAACAGCTTCGTAAAATAGTAGTCAGACTGATGATTACACAGCACAAAATTTTCATCCTTGTATAAAGCTAAGCAGTAACTGAGAATTTTAGTAGGGCGTCATATATAATAGCTGCGCCACACAAAAAGTTAACGGTCAATTGATGCCAGTCAAGCCGCCTCCATAGCTAGTCTGCACGACTGGAGAGCCACAGAAAAGGATAGCTCTGGTGGTGTGCGATGCGTTTTAGCTCCTGTCATGGCCGTACGTTTGCAACGTCTCTTGATGTCAGCTATTGTCCGACTCAGTGTCAGCCTTGCGTTCGTTTCACCGCGTGTGATTTCGTCCTCTTGTGTAGCAGTCAATCAAGTTTTCTAGAGGAGTCATTATACTGGCAGCTTCGCTTGAGTTTTGTCCCTCTTTTGCTCTACTTCGACGGCAACGACAAAAGAATGAAATTGTCCTTTTTCCTGGCATAAAGAAAAACCTCTTTTCCTTGTAGTTTGTTTCATCGAGAAACTTTTTTGATGTGGTCTGCATTGCAGTGAAAAAGCAGTGGCTTGAGCTTTTCTGTATCACACATGGTCATGGAAGGTTCCTCGTAGTACTAGTGCCAACATTCTGCTGGCACGCAGTGCGGTTCCGCCGCAGCACTCGAACTTTCGATGTACTGCATGACAATATAGTTTTCCGCGATTTATAGCTTGTGCCACTAAATCTCTAAGTACTGCCTGTCCTCGTGAACCGTTGCCAAGTAACAAGCAATGTTTGGTTCCGATTCCTCCACGGCTGATTAAAGATTTCTGCAAAATTCACACGGCATTGTACGGAAGTGAAGCAGCTGGACGTAAAATTGCCCTCCACACAGATAGCTGCTTGTGGGAGCTTTAGTGCGTAGGCCATACTATGGCGCTTGGTGTTGAGCGTAAGACGGCAGCTCGCTGGTGACTTATTACTGGTTAGCACCCACAACAAGTGCAGCAACTTCTTACAAATAACTAAGTAAGGCAGGTTATCAGTAAGATAGCATGTGTAAACTAAGAGCGTCCGTGCATAACCTAAGATTGGGGCTGACGTGGACTCCGAAACCTGTACGGGGCACCACCCCGTACCGGTGCCGGCATCTATGATTCTCGATTTTTAAAGGAATTTCGATTGACAGACTCGAATGATAACGAGTTACTGGTTGTTTGTTATTGTTTCATGAGATACGTGTGTCGAGTGTAGAGGGTTTGCCAGAAGGGTGCCCTATTTGTGCGACAGGTAGTAACCTAGTGGGAGCGGAAAACGCTGCGCAGTGCAGGAGCCCTGTTTGTCCTCAGCCAGAGGACTGAAAAGATATTGAGAAGCAAGCAGCTTCAACACACTCATCGTAGCTAGCTCTACTCACCTTAGATTCTCTATGGGTAGCGGTAGAAGTAGTTGTATCCCCGCTGTGGAGACAAAACAAGCAGGACAAAGGACGGAACTGCCACCCTCTCTGATGTTCTTTTCGTAGAAACGTGGACCTGTCCCTCCACTGGTCACCCCTGTAGAGGCTGCAATTCGTGAGGCCAACTAAAAAGGGCTGCTCAAGAGATGGTGTGACTGTCCTCGAAGTTCCAAATAGCTCTCCTTCTTACCCATTCTGCAAGTCCGCTTGCATATAGGTCCATTAACTCACTTAAGTCCTACTAACTACTGCGACGCGCAGCAGGCACGGCAAGACGTACTTGGCAAACTGACTTATGCTAAGAACGGCTGGACCATGCTCTATCTGTTGAACAAAGGATAGCGGTTGACACATACTTGTGGCTGTCTCCTTCTATAAGTAAGAATACAAGTAAAAATACTATAATGATATAAGCATATCGTGTGGAAATGGCGCCCAGAATATCGCGAAATTTAGTAGAAGGACGTCTGCCGCTTAGTAGTGCGTCTGAGGAATGGGGATCTATCGCACTGCTAGGGAGCGATAAACCAGAGGGCTGGATGTACAATATTCACCAAAAGTGATACACTGCCTGAATTGAGTGGTACAGAGTTGTGAGCATTGAAGGCATTCCATATGATTGGTATGTGCCAAAGCACCAAGGTGCTCATCCCGGGCGCCCAATTAAACCTTGCTTGGAATCTGCCTCCCTAAGTTTTCCCCTGCAGGTTATAGTAAATTTAAGGGGAAAAAGGAATAGTCTTTGCAGGAAGCAGTGCTTGAATTTCATTTATGCAGAAGTGAATGACCGCAATTTCTCCCGTGGCGAAGATGGGGCTTGATTCACCCTAAAGCAGATGATAGGACTTTTTTGACGGTAATTAACACTGGTGTGTCCTCTTCTACTATTTAGTCTTGGTTTCCAACTTTATGCATCGACCAAGAAGCTGTTGAGCGAATGATTTCAGATGGATGTGGTGAGGTCACTCTTGGAGTAGATGCAGCGCAGCGGTACTGGAGACACAAGCGTCGTCCACAAATCGCAATTTAACCTCGCAAATTACATCCGTATATTAAATTTGTGTTAGATACAGGAATCTCTGGAGCTAGAGTCATTTACGAGCTCCACAGCCTGTCTGTTCATGATCTAGCGCATGCCTGACGTATGCCGTTCGCTCAGATACGCTTTACCGGTGATGATGCCACTCTTGAACTCTTCTCGAAGGATATTATTCCTCGTGTAAGAAATTAAATGAATCTACTGGAGTAATTCCATTCAAGAATTTTTCTATCAGCCCACATTACTTGGGAATGAGTGAGCTCCAATACGTTAGTCCTTCACCATTGCCAGCGACATGATCGTGCGAGCTTAGCTATTTGACGCTGACCAGCACATTTTTACTTTTGGGCCACTGATGACAACAGTGGGTTAACGTTGCAGAGCACTGCTGGGACGTTGAACTCGGGCTTCCTTTGCACCTGTTGTGCAGCGGGTGTCAACAGATTGCTCTCTGATGACTGGCTGGCGAAACCAACCACTTTCAGCCATTGCTGCCGTGTCCGGGAGACGCATGCGAAATGTGCTTACAACGAGCAAAGCTCTGCTAGACTTAATCGCCTTGTGCGAACATGGTATACAAAGCAGAAGCAGTTCGGCTAAACTTCCTTGAAAATTAAAGTTGAAGATGTCGACGGTAAAGGCGATGAGCTCTGATGTCCATCGGATTTCTTCTGTAATGGATGAGTTGACACAGAAGCTGACCTTGCTGACGTTTGCCAGCCATCAAGTAGGATAGCCACACGTTTCCGCATTTGTGCACGGTGTACTTGGCCGCCCTTCGTTCTAGCGTGGTGTTCCATCAGTTCTAACGGTGCCACTGAAAGTTAAACAACTTGGTAAAGTATCCAATATGCCAAAAATGTAAATTTCACTGGGTACTTGGATGCAGCAAGCCCGTCATCTTGAAATATTCCTACTGTAATTCGCATAGTAAATGTCGGGTCAGTGAGTTTCAGGTGTTGGAAGCAATTCAGGACAATGATTCTGGGCACCTTTCAGAGATACTTGGACCTGAGATTTTGAGACGCATGGCGGAGCAGACTAGACTTGAGGAGCTTTACCATGGGAGCACTATAACAAGCGATGAAGCTGCGGTAGCATCTCTAGATGTGGATGATCTGCAGGAAATTGTTGAGCAGTTAGAGAGGAACACCAGGGAACTGTGCAGAAAACTGCGAGAGGTGCCAAACGTAGTGCAAGAGTTGAGGAGCTTGCAAGAAGTGAAACCCGTCAACTCCATGAAATTCATTCATGCTCTGGCAGATATGCAGGTGAGTCGCAACTGCGAAACTGAATGCAGGAGGATTCACAATCATATCAGTGACTTGCAGCATAAAGCGGCTACACTTATGTTCACTTGAGACCAGTGAGACAGGAGAGGCGTTTCTGGGCTCGCAAAAGCATTAAGAGATGAAAAGGGTCCATTCGAACAATGACCACTGCGAAGTGTGGTTAGAGGTCCCATAAAGACACGCCTGTCCTTTTCAAACGTGACATCGCAGGAGGTAATGCTGAAACGACTCACAACACCGGTAGAAGACGAGAAGGCGAACGACGATCTACTACAGATGTACCTCCAACAGGAGCGCACCGCTGCAGAGCGTCGCGCTGAGTTGGAAGCCCAGCTGTCGCAGCTACGTACTGCAAGGCAGAAGCACGCCTCCAGATCATCAGAAGCGATTGCAAAGCTGAAATCTGACCTTCATGACATCCAAAGCACCACAGAGCAGCGCTTGTGGCAGATGAACGAGGAGTTTGCCAGGAAAGACGCGCAGCAGACTCGTGCTTTCCAACGAAAAACGGGAGAAGCTGCTGCATTCAAAGCCCAGTTAGAAGCACGTGGGGCTAGACAGGCAGCGGCAGCACGAGAGGATATGGACGTGAGGACTCGAAATCAACGGATAGCTAAACAGGAACTGGAAAACTCAGTGAAACTACTAGACAAGGAGATCGCCCAAAAAGAAAGAGGTAATTCTTCAGTGTAAACTCAGCTCTCTGGTGAAGCCTTGCACTGGCGGAATTTAGCCTTTTTTATCTATGTTGCTCGTCCAAAAGAATAGGCAATAGAATGCATTCTGGTGGCCGGTTGTTGTGTATTCTCAAACATGTGACCCCATACACATGCAGAGATTCAAGCAATGAAACTAAGAAACCAAATGGATGGAGAGTCTCTGGCCTGCCTGACCAGAGCTTTAGATGCAATTGATGCAGAAAAAGAGAGGAAGGACAATGCAGAACGCATCTCCAGAGCAGTTTATGCGAGAGCAGAAGCAGATCGAGCCAAAAAAGCAGTCGCCGCTTGTCTGCTTCAATCGTATTGGCGTGGAATCAATCAGCGTGAAGAATACATAGCGTTGAAGAGGGCAGCGGCGCGGAGAGCGAAGAGAAGAGCGAAACGTACTAAGTGAACGAGCTCGCAGCGGTCCCACGTCGCATCTGTCGGCGCCTGCAGGCCAGGAAATGGAATTGTTCGAGGTATCTGTATTCAAATTTGAATCTAGAGAAGCTCAGCAGTAGTACGGTATATATCTTTGCAGCGGCACTTCAGTACATACCTCAGAGACAAATCAAGCTTTTTCTTATATAGGTTCGGAAGCGTGTTGGAGTTGAAGCAAAAGTATCTACGCAAGCATACTAGCAGTAACTGACGAACGATCAGCAGTTTTTCTTCGGGCTTTGTTGAATTTGCCAAAACAAGGTTGACTGCAGCAATGTATCGTGCATACAGATTATTAGGGTGGGAGTGACACTTCAGACTAGTGAGTGAACTTTAGCAAAGTGCACGTGATTTTCAAACAAAGGAGCAAAATTCAGAAAGGCCTCGCATTTCTGACTAGATCAAATTCGTTGCTTCACAAAGAAGTATGAGTTTATACAAATCAGGGAAGCTCGGGACGTAATCGGCATTCGATGCCAAGAAGTGTGTTTTGACCCTCATGGTCGCCGCAGCAAATGCTGCTTCTGGAAGCCGCCTTCGTCGGCGTCGACATAATCTGAGCTGTACCGCTATCCTCAGTGTTTTCTTGCCTTTGAATTGGCTTCGTGGTTTTGCTGGAATTTGTTGGGAATCCGTCAGAAGTAAATTTTAGGACTTCCGCTACACCTGCGGCTCGAACTCCCTCGGCGTTTTGGCTTTCTCCAGTAGGCTGCCTTGCGGGCCCTCTTGTGCCCTGTGAATTTTTCCTACACCGTTCTGCGTTTTCGTGCGTTGTTGAGTCAGAAGTAAATTTTAGGACTTCCGCTACACCTGCGGCTCGAACTCCCTCGGCTTTTTGGCTTTCTCCAGTAGGCTGCCTTGCAGGCCCTCTTGTGCCCTGTGAATTTTTCCTACACCGTTCTGCGTTTTCGTGCGTTGTTGAGCTCGACTGAAGCACGGTCACATCATTCCTGCGCGTATTGTGTTTGTGGTTCTGCTCTTCATTTTCATTAGCACCTTTTGCTCCTTCAGCTGGTGCAGGCGTGGTACCTGTCGGAGAATGCCTTCGATCCAACGCTTGATTTTTTTCCTGGGTTTTTCTTTTGTGGACTTGTTTTGTCTGCTGTTCTGAGTTTCCATGAGAGTTCTTCTTTTTTGCAATTCCCGATATCGCGTTTGCATTGGCATCTTTGTGTTTTTGTGTCCGTCGCGCCCCATTTGCACGCTGGTCGATTTGCTGTGCATCGTCCTTCAACTGACCTTGAACTTCATTTTTCATCGGTAACTCTGCAGCAGGTTGACGTACACGCGTGTACTAAGAAAGGTTTCTGCATGAATATCAAGGTATTAGGCATTGCCTTAAAATTCGATGCATTTTACAGGTTATACCGGTTGCGAATTGCGCGGGACAACCAGAACCCGTACCTTCTTGCGAGACATTTTGCTGAAACCGCTTCGACTCATTTGATGCACCTGCGCGAGAATTTAAGTCCCTCCCTTTTTCGCTTTGCATTTCAGGTTTCTTGGAATTACTTGCTTTTTGATGCCTTCTTTCCCGGATTCCCTGCGCAGTGCTCGCTGGCACTATCGAAGTCTCCTCTTCATCCTGGCAATTTTCCTCTTTGGAGTTGTCTTTACCCAATGTTTCGTAATCTCTATCTCTTGCAGGAGCCCTAGATTGTTTTGCTTTTATTTTTGAATTTCCAGAAGGACTTATAGCAGTTGTACGGACCTCATTAACCTGTAACTCCACCTTCTGTTCATCTATTTTCACTTCACGGGACTCTGGCAAAGCTCGCCACAAGCCGTTGTCTTTTTGTGTTTTCGATGTCCCTGTGTTGTCTATAGTTGCGCCATCATATTCGCTCCCTGCATGAATGGCTGGGGAAACTGGCAGCTCGTTCTTGTGTTCTCGTGCGCCCGACTTTTTTTTAGTTTTTCGGGTCGTTTCATTTCTCTCCGCGTGAACTTCAGAAGACGTCAGCAGGGAGAGCTCTTGTTTTGCTCTCAACTTTTCTTCGATGCTACGTGGAGTTTCCTGCCTGCGTTTCTCGCTATTTTTTGAGGAAGGCCGCAGCGTCCGTTTATGTCTTTCTTGGCTCGATTTTTCTTTCGTCCTAGTGGCTTTTTTTCCGGAAGCTTTGGCTTCTTCCCTTAAAGATTGCCCTTCTTCTACAGAGGCAGATATGTGGGGTGCGCTGATGCCATCGTTTTGAGCCTTCTTGTCTCTGTGCCTATGCTTCTTCGAGTCATGGCGAGTCGCGTGATCTGTGCGGTGTTTTTTGTCATGGCGTTTCATTCGCACTGGGCTTCCATGTTTCATATCTGCTCTTTGCCCTCTAGTTTTTGTTTCTTTTGCCGCATTACTACTTTTGTACTGCTGGCGCCTTTCGTTGTTTCGGGGCTTGCTGGAGGGAGAAGTTTGGACTGACTGTGTAGCGTTATGGGTGTGTTTGTCTCTCATCGGGCAGAACCAACAAAGCCCTATGAACGTGCCCTTGCTGCCCCTTGAAGGACACTGAAGTGGCCGTTTGCAGCCACACGCCCTAAGGCGGGTGAAGCACTTGCCCTTCACCTTCTTGCACTGGGAGCAAGACCGCCGAAATGGATCACAGCAATTTAAATGCTTCCAACAATAGCGGCTACGCAAGCTCGTGACGCTTCTCCCTGCTTTTCCAGAAACCTTCTTGCATTGTTTCTTGCAGGTGATGAAGGCGTGGGCAAAAGATTTGCTGCACCTTTGGCAGCTTTTTGGTCCGCACTTTCCACAGGCTTTTCTAGCTCTCACCGTAACCTTTGCTGACCCTTTGTACAGTTTCTCCATAACTTTAGCCGTGAGCTTAAGCGGCAGCGCCACTGCCTTACCGAGGTTACGCACTACAGAACTCATGGCTCTACTCCACCGAAGGAAGGTGAAATTTCAGCCAGCTATATTGTAAAAGTGTGGGAAGAGGTGAGGATGTTAGGCATTCACCCACTGCTCTTGTTATTCTAATTTCATGTAGTATAGAGTATGGACCTCCGAGTAGCGGGGGCAGTTAGTCTCGATTGATCTCTATGCTGGAACTCATCAGAAGCATGGATGGTGAAAGATGCTGCTGAAGTACAGTGGGGGATGTTATCTATGTGGTGCTTATAAGCGAAACTGTAAGAAGAAGCGGATCGACGGTTTCTTCTAGGATCCTCATGCAGACAAGGCTCATGCTGCGTCTGAAGGGTACAGCTGAGAGTGGCTGTGCAATAGTTTCTCCCAAGCTGGAGAAATGAAATCGTGAGTGGCGGCAGAAAAAGTGCTGCGGCAACGATTAAGAGAGCTGATGGTCCTTTTTCCTTTCGATGCACTGAAACAAATAGTTAGCACATGAAACCACGCACTTCGATAGAAGATGGGTTTTGCCTTGTGCATTATGCTGAGTGCAGGGAAAGGCCCCTCCTTTTTTGCTGTATTCAATGTTTGTTGCCCTAAGTAGCACTGTGGTGTGCATTTCGGAAAATGAGCCTTTCGGGCTCGCTTCTTCGATTGTAGGCTCTGTCAGCTTCTGCGTGTTTTTCTTTCATGGGCACCTCACCAACGCAACAATTAATATGTGCTCCTACTGCACATTCCCTAAAACTCAGCAGTAACGAAGGCCATGTGCGATATATCCTGTGACTTGAACAGGGACACCACCGTCTTTCTTGGGCATGATTGAGTTCCAAGATTGTGTTATTATTTCCGAGTGACATGCCTAGCACGAAGCCTGTGCTACACCATACCAGAGCATTTGCACCTACAGCAACATGCCAAAAATTCTGACATGTTTTGAAAGACAGGCGAAGAGAATGTCATGAAGTAATTGGAGCAATGTTTCTGTCTGAGGACCACCTAAACCGTAACACTGAATCCAGTGAACGGCCTGTCAACATCCGGGACGGCTGGAGCCTGCGCTACTGGAGTTACTGAGTAGGTGAAATGAAGAAGAAACAAAAACAGCAGCTGTTGAATTTTAGCTTATGCTGCTGCCTCTGTAAGCACGGCCGAGGTCGACTCCAGGAGTTCAACGGCCAAACAAAGCCACGCCAAGCGTTCGTTCATAAAATAATCTGCTCTCGGAAAATCTATGCTCATCATCACACTGACAGAGGGGTTGCTGTCTGTATGCCCAGCCCGTCTACACAGGTGTGCCACGCGGCCACGCAGCCAGTCTTGCGACGACGTAGTTCCCTGCTGCTGTCACAGAATTGTTGGACTAATATCAACCGTCTCAATCTATAAAAAAAGTTTCTAGTTTTTCTTTGAGTGGTAAACGCTGGTGATTTCACGCTCACTTCCAGAGTATGCTCAGTTCAGCTCCCATAGGATCAGTGCTTGAGTACGTCCAGCCGCCCCAGCTTCCAGGCTTCAGGAGTAACCAAACTACCCTCATTTTCCCAAGTCTAAGAAAATAAGACAAAATCTGTTGTTGGGACGTTAACGTGGTCCTCCATGCCAGCCGCTAGTCTGTGCACTGAATGCGTCTACTGTTTTGGTCACCGGAGCGTGTAAGGTGACCCCACCACAGCAACCCCCGGGTTAGTCATGACTTCCCATTTCTTGAATGCCCCAAGCAGCGGACAGAAACTAAGACTAAGGAATAATGAATGGACAGGATGGGGCCGAAACGGCCACATTTGTCCCTGTTTCACCAGATCCAGGCGCAGAGACTGCTGGTAAGACACCACAAGCACGAGCCCTGGTTAAGAGCGGAGCTGACAATCCGGCATCTGATAAAAAACAGAAAAATGCTTTCTCCAGGTTTTATGAGGTAATATCAACAAAAAGGCTTCGTGTCGACAGCCGCATTCGCCACCTCTTCGGCATGAGTCTAAGTATTGCTTACGCAATTCTTGCACTGTGGGTTGTAACCTACAAAGAGTGCCCTTTAGACGACCTTGGTAATCCGATACCAGACTACCATCCCCCACAGCCTTGTGTTCTCGACGATATGGGAGAAAAAGTAGATCCTGATTGTATAGATCCTCCTGATGCATATGCTCGAGTGGAAAACATATGTTACATGTACTTGGTCAATGAATTCGCTTTACATGTAACATACGTCCTGTATGTCAAAGTATGGACGCTAGGAGGGAGAAGCGTGGGATTTTGGAAGGAAATGTCGGGGTACATTGGCTATTTCGTTGTCGAGTTCATTCTGAATGCTGCCCCCTATCACATTCAAACCTTCCCAGAAGTCCGCGAAGTTTTACCTTTCCTAAACACATTTACATGGCCATTGTACGCTGCCTTTATATTCGGATCAATTCTGCTAATTCCCCTGGGTGTGTACCTCGCAACAACTAAGGACCAGGCTAGGCGAGCTCTGACTTTCCACCTACCTGGCATCATATTCTTTGGAGTAGACGTGTTCAATCGTACAGTCTTTTCACCAGTGTTCGACACAATGCAGCATAAGTTTGCTCAGCTACAGCTTAGCGCAATTATATCCTTTGTTGGGGAGTTAGCCGTGGCAAATTTCTACGGGTCAATTTTCTTGCCTGGGACGCACAAGGCCACAGTTGTAATGGTTGAGTTCGGATATAACCTCTCTTATCAAGTTTACCGTGAGTTGCCCTCTGTAAAGGAAGGGCCAACTGAGGAGCTCCTACCGCAGGAGAATGAAGAAAACGAAGATGGCGTGCGTGCCCTTCTGGAGGGGCTAGATGGCCCTGAAAGCAGCAACGTTTTGAAGCAGAGCTCAGAAAACTCTACATCTGGGCTAGGAGCCAGAAAGAGTGGGCATTCGTATGCATCTAGTAATGCGCGGCAAGCATGCACTGGTGAACGTAAGCCTACATCTGTGGAGGGGAGTGTGGGCGGCGATGCAGACACATATCAACGCACCCGCACAGATAGATATGCAAGTGCCACCCACCAGCGGGGAGGCAGAACATCTGAACAGAGAAGCCGAAACTCGCGATTGGGGTCGAGAGCTTCAACATTCAGCGCTGCAGCGCGCCAGAGCCGTGTGCTCGCCCCGATTCTCGCGTCTGTCGAACACTTTCCTCCAAGGGAGCCCTACGTTCCAGTACGCCCTGACGGACCTGATCCCTTAGAGCTTGACAAAATCATTTGCTGCTTCTCGATTATCTGGGACGCATGGAGATACTTACTCATCCGTAATGTGCTGATGAAGGCTTCGAGTATTTACCTGTACCTCCTTATGATTCTCAAGGATTTTGCATTCTCCTACTGGCATTTTGGGTACGCGTTTACGGAGAGGAAAATTTTAAGTGCCATCGAGGGCACCACAGCGGAGGAGCATACGTTTTGGGATAAAACCAAAGCTTTTCTGGTTAAGGCATTTCAGGAAGCCATCGTTAGACCATTTTTCCTCACTAACTTCTTGTCCACAACAGTTTGGAGAACAGAGGTGATTTTTGGAATGAACGAGAAAAGGCAGAACTACAGCAATAGTGTATATGGGGAACCACGCTCTGAACCTCAAGAGGACCGTGTTTCGTTCCGGAAGACGTTTAAACATGCTGGCGCGCGAAAGCCAACAGCTTCAGATTGGGCCTACGCACTTTCTACAGTAGCAGTGCAGAAAACGAAACATACGAAGGGCTTTCTAGGCAGCCTCTGTAGTGACCTTTGGGCTTTACTAGTCCTCACTGTGCGGCGTGACTGGCGACACTGGAAAGAAAATACTCTAAGCAGGTACAAACACCCAGTGGAACATTGGAAAAAAAGGCTTAGCACTTCAAAAGGCGTGGCCTCAGGGTCAGAGAAGCTGGAGAAGCTGAATTATGATGACCTTGAGTTGCGGTACCATTTCGCTAATGAGTGCTGCATAATTCGCCACGTGCCAGCGAAACCAAAAACACCCAAACGGCGAAGCTCTTCCCAGATCCCGTCAATGGCAGAGGAGTTGCAGCGGCCTTCAGGACAGTCAGTATTTCGCCGGATTAATGCAGTTTGGCTCTCAAAAGTGGTAAAGGAAATCCAGTCCTGCGTGTACAACCGGTGCTGGCCACGCCTACTTCAGAAGCTTATTTCATCAGCTGTCCTCGTTGCAACTGAACTGTTCGCTGAGAACAGTACTGTTGGACTACTACCGTCTTACCAGCAGGTCGGGCCTTCTAAATATACCTGTCGACGGTATCAAGTGGTTACAGGCAGTTATAAAGCTTCAATTGTGTTCACAGCAAGCCTAATCTGCCAACCGCCATGCCGTAGGCCAGTTGTTGCAAATTAGCCCGCACTGTAGAAGTAAAAGTATGGTGTTCGGGGAGGGGAATGCGGTGCTTTGCTTAAAGGTGACCTGCGGATGTTTTTGCGTCCTTGCGTGCAGTACGGCTTGTTTAGGGACCCGATGGGACGCTTCAGGGTCATTTTCATTTTTGTTATGGACATCGCTGAGGTGTCATCTGTCTGGTATACGCAGGCCCAATCACGTTTTTATCAAAGCATAAAATACGGTTATAATCTCTTTCATAACTTTCCAATGATATTGCTGTGCTCTTGCAACTGCGCGGCCCAAGTGATGAACTTTGCAATGGTTCGCTATATTCGCTTCGCTCCTATTTGCGGCGACAAGCGCGTCCTCCCTGAAAACGTGAAACAGGATATGCTTATGCACCTCAACCTTGTTAAGCACTGGGATCAACCAGAGATGTAGCCAAAATGTTCGATTGAGTCCCTGACACAGTTGGATCTGAAAGTAAGTGGTGCAGTGAACTCTGCATGGGCCTGAAAAACAATATCAAGCCTCGTCAAGCCCACGGAGACTGGAAAATCAAAAATAGATGTGGTGGAATACGAACCGCTAATGAGCAAGAAGAGCTGCCACAGTGCTTGCCGTGGGCTGCATGGTCACGATTAAGAAAAATTTATCTTCCCAAGGCAAGTACTGACAGGCTACCAGGCATGACCGCTGTTTGTCCAAGGTGCCTACACGCAATGAACGTCTGTGCATCGAATTCGGCATCTCTCTTCACTGGAATTTCAGACTCAAGGACTCGACGACAGCGCTGTTCGCCACACTTTACTGCAATTTCATGCAGCTTACCAGCGACCGATTAGCCACCTGTAAGCTAGATAAGAGGCTGGCAGGGACAACATGATATATGCCATCACTAAAAATGTTTTTTATTTAAATTTGTGCTGCAATTTCACAACAAGTTTGCACACTATTTAAAGCGAAGTATTGCTGCCCTCTCTGATATCTGACGACTCTGTACATAGGTAAGCACGCATCCTCTATGGGAATGACATACTCATTTTACATTCGACAGCCAAATTGTGCGAAGAACCTTTGCACAAGAGCAGCAACAGAGCCAGCAAACATCACTGTTTTCGTTGCTCGGCAATAGCGTCCAAAGTAGCGGCAAACGAAACCTTTCTTGAACACTTCATCTTCTTTCATTGAAGCTCAGAGCAGAAGCCAGTAGGCATCATCATAGCTAGAATTTGAGCTTGAAGCAACCTGCACTGCATCTCCGGGAACTCGCATGTTTTGTGCCATTGTGTGCCGAGAGGCGGGAGCAGGAGAGCTAGTGGGGTAGTCGCAGTGCTGTACCGAATCTCCATAAACCCACCAGGCGTGATGTTACTTGCCGTAATACTGAAGCAACTTTGAGCGTGTTGAACGAAGGCTCCGAATACCTGCTAAGTTCTGCTATACATGCAAAGTTCTGCTACTACAGCTGAGATTGTTAGCCCCCGTATAGACATTTGGCAATTTGATGAGCGCCACTATTCAAAAACCAGACACAAGTATGTGGCTTGACAAAACCGTCAGGGTACATTGGGGCGTCGAGTCTCACACACCATGCTGTGCCGACTTTTATTGTGTGTGTTCATCTACAGTGAAACAGTTGCTGTTTCAGCTTTAGGGTAAAATGTTTTTAGCTCTAGATCACGGTACTGTCACAGTGGAAAACGTCGTGTTTTTCGGAATCCTCAGGTCTGGTTGAATATTGTACAACACCGCATCAGTCCGACCCTTTAGCACAAAGCTCAGTCTGTTCTAACGGGTCAGGTTGATGCCTCTATAGCCCATTCTAGAGGCAGCCTTTAAAACTACAGATTCTGGTTATTCGACACTTTATTCTGCGTTCGGTATAATACACAAAATCTTACAATCCGTATGACATGGCTGAAGCACAGTAGGTGTTTACAAATATAGATAAATTGTAAACTTCATACTGCAGATGAGCGCATTCTTGCCTTACATCTAACGACTCTTGATACTATCAAGGATTTTGCTTGTGCTCGTCAAAAGTCATGCAAGGGCGCATAGAAGAGAATCGCACGGAAAAGGAGAAGGAGTTTCCGCAGAACGCTGCTGCCAAGTTTTTCACATTCTCATTGTACGTCAAATGGCGAAGCCATTTATTCTACCCGCTTTATGGTGAATTGATGCAAGGTAAGACAGGCACGAAAGCTTCTGCTTGGAGCTGTCACATTAATGCTCGTATTAGTTGGCAGTGGTCCTCAATCGGAAGTGAATCCGTGCCACTGCGCTGCTGGATCCGACAGTGTTTTCATATTTGCCTGACAAATTTAGACCCACAATGCATTGCATTATAAGGCGATTTTGTTGTGGTTCGTGGATGTTCCTTGTGCATCTGCTTGCATTAAGGCTGGGTCATAGTTATTCGTGCCCTCCACTGGCCTTTTTTCCACGGCTATGGGTACAGTGATCTCCACCGTAGTACCGTCAGGGTGTCTGAAAAAGATGTCCATATACATATTACTAAAACACAGCTAAAAGTGAAATATTTGTAAAGTACGAGAATGAACAAAGATGCCCACATCAGGAACTGCCTGTACAGTGTCTGTGTTCCTGCTCTGGAGTCTACGGTGTATAATGCCAACTTAATTGCATGGGAAACAGGTAGAAGACTTTGAAATATTTGTAAACTAGAAGAATGAACAAAAGTGCTTACATCAGGAACTGCCTGTACAGTGTCTGTGTCCCTGCTTTGGAGTCCACGGTGTATATTGCCAACTCAATTGCCTGGGCCTGCACTTGACACAGATTTCCTTCCCCTGTTTGGCTTGTTTTCGCATTATGCTCTCTGGAAAATTTTTGAGGCTCCGTTACTGAAGATTGCACGAGCAAAAACTGCGAGAGAAATTAGATACGTGGTGCATGATTGCTTGTAGGGCATATCTACGGTGGCAAGTGATTCATTTGTGTTTCTGAAGGCATGTTGCTCCAACTCACTTGGGTGTTGAGTTGTGCATATTTTCCTTACTTGGCCTTCAGGGCCCCTGTATTGCCTTGCACTCTCTAAGCAACCAAGTAAGTAACTCTCCGAAACTTCCACATCCAGGGGCAAGCAAAATAACGACTCGTCTCCTGTGAGCCTCCTATGCGTGTCCTTTACTTGACCCTGGCGATGAACCCAAATTGCGTAGCTGCAGTAGGCCTTCGCACAATAGCAACTGCAGTACAGGAATCTTTTAGAGCTCAGGCCCATTTACGTCAGGCCCATTTGGTTCAGAGGCTGCCTGCCTGAAGCTTAGGAATGAGGCACGACGTACTATTGTGCCAAGTCCTATAGAGGCCAAGTCAATTAGAAGAGAAATTATGACTCCTAGCGTTGCATTGTGGACATCCCTGATGTAGTAGTTAGAGAGCATGAAAGAAATGCCCAAGGATTCTCCTTTTACGCCCTCAATCAAAGCCATAAGAGCGGGACTCAGAGCAGTTGCTGCTCCTAGAGCACTAAGAAACTGATAAACTGTAACGCACATGACAGTGCCAATAGTACACCGTAACCTGCACTGGGACGACAACGACGTAGCGCAACAACTACAGCTAGTTTCTCGAAAAGTCCTGACTTAAAAACAAGAGGCCACCTTCATACCTGGATTTGGTTGTCTTCCCACTGTCCCATTGGCCATGTAAACGACAACTGAGGCAATGACAAAGGCAGCGAGGGACGCGGCAGGCCCTGCCACAGATATGCAAATTATTTGTCCAAGAGATAACAACTCCTGAGAGCAAACAGAAGAGAAGATCTAAGTGGCTACTAGAACTTCCCCGGCCCGCTGTTTTTGTTCGTCTTAAAAGGAAAGTGTAGACCTACCTGCACGAAGTCAAGACGAACATAGAAGGCGCTAAACTCGATGTTGTACACCGGAACTTTTGCGACGCGCAGGTACAACCACACCCCTAGACTGAAAAGGAGGCTGCAGCACCATAATGCGAGGATGGCGCATATCAAGGCGCTGATCATCGTGCCTGGAATATTAAAATGCGCAGGAATAGCAGGGCATGGGGCGCTCTCTCTGCATGCCAGTGAGAGCGATTAACTGCTTTGCCTATTTCACGGTAATACTACAAGAAGAGAGCAGTTGGGACTTATTATTAATAACGAATCTAATGGCTTTTAAAATATGTATGCTGCCTAGGTAGGGACAGTGTCGTGCTTTATGCGGCCAACTTTCAAATTCTGACTGGGCTCCAAAGCCTTGTAATACAAACGCTGTTGTGGCTGCTGGCGCCATGTATGTCTTAGACATACCAATTTCATGTTTGTCTAAAGATGGCTGAAAATCATCCAGCAAGGAGCTCTTCAAGTACTTAAGCTTTCGCGACGCCTCGCTGGGGTGCGATAGGGTCGTGCCGCAGTATACTTGTGAAGTGAGCAACACAACATGAGAAGACGCAGTGGTATCAAAACACGGTGTTGAAAAGAGCGTCAGCCAGCGGAGAGCTGATATTATGTAGCCTGAATCGAAGCACTGCCGCTAGCACGCACCAACCAAGTCGCCTAGGGCGTGCTGAAGAAGACAATTTACCTGAGTAGCTGTATTCTTGAAGTGCGTGAACATCAGGAATGGAATATAAGGCTGAGGGCGAATCTCTGTGCCGCCAAGCGCGCACTCCGTCCTTCGTCACGATTGCGGCAGGACCTGCGGGAGCCCGTCGACAAAAAGCGGGCAAATGCTGGGGACACGAGGTGAAGTAGATTCCTACGGATTGCTGAAGTTAGCAATGCAGCTCGAGAACGAAGCTGACAAGCCTCCTCATTACTTTCGGCCAACTCTTCGCATGCTTGGAGTGCGCTGACAAGCTGCTGAACCAGGTCCTCCGCTGAAGACATGAAAAATACAGGCTCCACATAGACTTTATGAGTGTAACAAAGACTCAGGAAGATCCTCTATTCCTTCTACTTTGTGAGCCAGACTCATATGTACTGCACACCCTTTGCGCGCTCATCAGTTCCCCAAACGGAATGATGTTGCTGGGATTTAGAACTTAGTGACTCCTTTGTCTTTCCTCCGAGCAACGTTGCCGCATGCTCAAGCTGCAACTCAAATTCAACTTGCCCTCTGGTGTATTGTGGAAGCAGCTGACAGCGGAAATACAGGTTACATAGCCAGGAATCGAGGTTCGTCCTGATGAGCTGGTCCATATCAAAATAACGGCGAACTGATGGGTCCACTGGCCCACGCAGTAAAGGGACCTGAATGACCAAGACAAAATGCGCGTCCTGACAGGCTCCCGCGAATTCCAATAAATTTGTATCTTGTTGGCCACAATAGCTTTAGGTAGGAAATTCATGCATGCGCCAAACGTGAAATGAATATGGTTGCGAAAGTACCTTGTAGCTTCCTTCGATAATCCGGAAATCAGAATCTATCAGCGGAAATGCTCCCCAGCCCATAACCTGAAGACGCCGCAGATGCCATATGAAGCCTTACAATCAAGAGATGCGGAAAACTTCAAAATCGTTTTTCGCAACGAGCAGCCGCTGAGATGACGGTACGGGCTCTGGAGGTATTTGGATTTTTCCGATTTGCCTTGTCAACTGGAGATCTTTGGCCCCGAAGCAGGAACAGCTCGAACACAAGACACATTCCAGGTTCTACGTCAATCTTTGACGGGCAGGCCAACTGAATAGTCTCGTCGAATCTGAGTTAATCCTCATATGTACTTGTCACAAGCCCTAGCAACTGCTTCTGAAATCATGAATCCTTTGAAAATGCCCCAAGAAAATTTTAAAGCAGCAGTTTAACGAGCAGCCGACGTCAATCGGCTTCAGCAAAGTGATGCAGAATGGGGAACGATAGAGACCTTGCCTGAGGCATTCATCATTAAAATTTGCTGCAAACTCCACAGGTTTGGTGACAGCTGCTGCTCCTGGAATGTCGTCATTTGCTGTTTCTAAGAAATCTTTGTCTCTGTTTGCAGACGTTGTAAAGGCGAGGCTACTTCTCCTCCGTGCATCATTTGTTTCCTGTAGCTTCTGCTCTATAGTATGCAGTACGCTCCAACGGAGACGAGTGCCACCTAGTACGAGGAATAACGTAAACCCCAAGAAAACAGAGCTCAAAACCAAGGAAAGTTTCCTTCGTGATGCTCGACTACCTGGTGAAAATGAAATGTAAACATATAAGTGGCTTCTCGAGAAAAAAGCGAATTCACAGGATTGTGGTGTTGCTCCCACGGGAATGGAAAAACTTTCCTATTTTAAGTAACAGGCTACAAGGCGCATTATCGTATGTGGTTTCTCTGTCGGACGCCTTGGTGGCACCCACCAATGCGCGACCATATAGACACCGAGACGATGTATCTCCCAGGCGGAACTTTGTCCTTGAGAGCGCGGCAGAGGTCAATACGCATATTTAAAGGTTGAGGAGCACGCAGCCACTCGACACGGTATGACTTCCCTGAGAACATGGACTGGCTGGAAGGGCACAAAGTGGAAGGCCTAAAAATTGTAGAATGGACTTTTAATGAAGCAGACATCGAGGGGTTTTGTTTGAGCGACCCAGAAGCAGGCTATATATCGCGCTATATTCTTATCTGATGAACATTCAAAGGAACAAATGGCCTGTAGAAAAACCAGGTAGGCAAGTGTCATTCTCATATTCGCTGCATACTGTGTACGTTTCAAAAAAGAAGTTGGAACACATAACGGACGCTTACCTAGAGGAATAAAGTCTGCCCTCTCTTTTGCCTTAGCATCGTCCTGCTCAACAGCTACTGCGGTGTACTCCCCTTCTTTTTTCAGAAGGCCATAAACAGCAGAGAGACGGCCTTTCCGCCGTCCCATCAAAGCCTCCATTTTGCATTCACACTCCCGCACCAGCTTGACGAGGTGGTCCTTCAAACAGTTGCATGGAAACAAAATGTTGCCTCATTTCAAGTTTACGACAGGACAGAAAATTTACGACAAATGCATCTTGCACCGAAACGTGATAGGTGTGGGAGGAAGGAGCTCAGTTACAGTGATACACAAATGAGCTAGCAGACTGAAGCGTGGCAAAGGACCAGCGCAACAATGGTACAATATGCAGCTGAGGGCAGCCATATTTTTCTACGATGTGCGTAGCATGAAGGCTTCAAACGCACTTGTCTCGCAATGTCATGTTTCTCTGCTTGACGCTTGAGAACTTTAAGCTTTGCTTCTCTTTTCTCTAACTCATCTAGGGTTCTCTTGCGAACAACTTGTTCGCATATCAACAGTCGCTGCTGCTGCTCCTGTAGCTCGTGTTGTCTGGCCACGCATGCAGCGATGTTAGCCTGGGCCTCTTTCTGTTCAACTGCAATCACTTCCTCCTCGTCTGCAAGCCCGACTTTTAGTGCCTTGCCTTGCGTTACACTCTGTAAACAGTATCTCACCGATCATGCGGGTACCCTGCCTTTGTTTAAAGTGGCTTCGTACAGGAATATTTTGCGCGCATGCAGATTGGTGCTACAAACGTTAGTCTCTGTACGTGCTCTGATCGCTTCGTCTACTTAAAGCTTCACTATGAACGCATCTGTCTGCTTTTTTGCAAGCATTTATCTTGGAAACATTTAGAGCTGATTGGAGGGAACCTTAAACTTGCTGTATACTGCATCCTGGCCAGCCGGTAAATTGGCACCGCCTACCGCGAACTCGTTGAAGTAACTATCGAGAGGTTTAGTGGCGAAGGTTGACATCTCCGCTCTCAACTCTCCGATTCGCCTTGCAGAGGTTTCTGCCTTGGCTGGAAAGAACAAGCGTGAAGCGCGAAAACTGATTGCGGACACTACTTCTGGGCCTAGCTGAATTCATGCACTGGACAGATCATTTTGGGCTTTTCTCTTCGTCACTTTTCGGCAGAAACGTACATGTGTGATTTCCAAAACATGTGAAGTGTAAAAGTGACTTGGCAGAATCTGCCCGTGCATATATTATACCTAGTATTTGTTCTGTCTCTTCATCTTCTACTTCTTCAATCCACTGCCCTCCATCCATGTCTTCTGCTCCATCAGCCCTCGTGGAGGCGTGTCTCTGCATTAGAGCCCGACGCAAGCGTACAAACGCCATTTGCTAACGACAAATGCTTGAGGCTCCAACAGAAGAGCTAATGCTTGGCAGCATATACCCACAGCACTCAGTTCGTGCCAACAGCCAAAGAGCAACCACTGCCAACCCTAGTTTCGAAAGTTAGCTGAGACTATCCACCCTTGTAAGTCATACAAGAAACTCCGCAAACACTGCCCTCTACTTCCTACCTGAATGGCCACGAGATTCCCCAATGCGACTGCCGCTGCGTTGTCGCACAGTAACAGGGTTGGTTTGCGCGTTCGGGAGCTACCGCTGGTTTGGTGATGACTTTCTGCGTTTTCTATCGAATCTGCATTTTCGACAGCTCCAGATACAGTCTTCTTCTTCCCCTTTTTCTTTTTTTTGGTATCACTTGGCAGCTGAACGTCAGTTGCTGCTGCAGCACTCCCTTCGGCGTCGCCTCGGGCGGTCTCCGTTTTCTTCTTCCCCGAAGCAGTGATTGGAGAACCATCGGCATAAGACGGCTTCTTCGTGTGGTGCTTTTTGTGATCATTGCCTCGTGTTAATTCTACGCTTTGAAGGGTTTCTCCGTCCCCTTCTGCCTGCACAAGCAAGCGTTCGTTCGTCGCGCCACTGCTGCGCTTCAAGATCGCAAGAACTAGGATTTTTAGTAGGCAGCTCTGCAATAAAAACTGTACTACATCTCCACTTCCTAAAATCAACCGCGTCGGACGACGCCAACGGACCTAACGTTGATCCGACCGGGTTGTGGTAACTTACGTCGCCTCTCCTCAAAACTTCCTTTACCTCTGGCTGTGCTGACATCGTAACAGATAACCTTATACTAGCCCGAAAACTTTCTTATTAACTGCAGAATGCGTTGCATTCGCATAAGCCCTCCAGCCGTTCGTACACACCACGCAGAATACTGCAATTCAACTTCCTTTTACACTGCTGCAACCGTATTCAATCTTTTACACGAGAGGTATTCCCCTAGAAGCAATGGATACTCTGAATTCTTGCTGCTTCCTGTATTTCAGCCCCTGCAACATCCGGAGTTTTGATGCATCGCCGGTGGTGCATGGTTGGTTGGTGCAGGCCGAACTTTTGACACCCCCCAAGCGGCTATAGCTAAATATGATCAAGTCAAGTCTGCTAGACGCTGTACATGAGGAATCAACAATTCAAACCACTGGTCTTGCTTTTACATGCAGCAGCTGGCTCACAGGGTGCCCCAACACCAGTCCCCTTATGAATGAGCACATGCACAAAATTTGCTGAGGCAGTATACATGTTTGTTTACTTTCATCCTTCGTTGAAAGTCAATTTTCGCGGCACAGTTGGGAGTCATGTTTGTCGCTTTTGGCTGTAACCATTTCCGGCGCAGCAAAACGGAGGTGGGGGCTGCATCACGAAATGGAGGCCCTTCCGTGCTAGGCTGAGGAGAACAAAACTGTCAAGATCATCCCTCCTCACTGTTCATATTCTGCACTTACTGATCAGATTCAGACACGTAGCTGATTAGTTGTAACGACTTCAATCCCCGCAGACGCGACAGCGATTTACTGGGAAGCCCCCGTCTAGCAGTCTTTCCTTTGAATCTACGTCCTGCTTCGTACAGCACACTCACGTGAGCTGAATCACGAGCAAAAAGCTCTCGCCCACCATTAACTAATGACCTCTGCTGAGCGCAGAGGAGCCTAGGTAGCTTTCTACACTGCACCTCACGCTCATCGAGCGGGCTTCAGTTTTCGTGCGTAGAGAGCCGAGCAGAGGCACAGGAATACAAGACGCATCGTATACTGCTACGCGTAGGCTATCCTGAGGCCCGAAGCCCAGTACGCTGCAATTCGCCCCCTTGCGTGGCACTCTTGACGTTGGATGCTGTTTATCTCGCTTTTGTTGCAGCCAGACACACCGAGGAGAACCGAGGAGGACGCAGGATGCCTTGTGCAGAATGTTTGGATCCAGCTTGCGCTTCCTTTTTAGCAGCCCACCACCAGCAACATCAGGAGCTGTTGGTGCTCTTACAGGACCAGGTCCTGTGTGCACAGCAGCACCGGCCAGAACTCGTGTCCAGTCCTCATGAGGAAAGCAAAGTGCAGAAGCAATCGCAGCAGAAAGGGCAAACTCTCGTTGAAATGCGAGGGGGAACCTACTGCGCACGATGCTGCGACAATTACCAGGGAGTGCAGCGCGAGTTTGACGGGAATAATCGCTACACACCGTATCCCGTTGTCTACAGCTGCAGCCTTACGTGTGGTTGCGGCATCAGCCACATAACCAGTTCCAGTGGTGAAGGCGAACACAGCAGAACTGACAGCCGAGGGCTGCCTGAAGTGATATGCACTGCACCAGACTCAGCGTCAGTGCCAGTGGTCCTACCAACAAAAGAGATCCAGAGAGCATCAGCAGGCAATTCACTCCTACGGTTGCACAGGGAAACACTCCGATTGGTGCGGGGATTCAGCCCTTTAGCCAAAAGCTTCCGTTGCACTTTACCCGTGCTGCGTCAAGCACGTGCCTGCCTTGGATTGCCAGACATTTTGGATGCTGGTGTTCTTAGTACTGTGATTGCTGCTGTGCAGCGTGAATCTAATGCGATCCGTCCACGCTCACCGAAACACTCACATCTGCAGCAACGGGAAGTAGAAGGATGGCAGCACCAGCGGCAGGCGGACAGGCATCAGCACGACCCGGTGGGACAAGGGACATATATGACCGCGACCGCTACCTGTGCGGCCGCTCGTGTTGCAGCTGAACCGGAGTCTGCGGAAGATGGACACGTGCTGCTGCCTGAGAGGTTTCAGGATCTATTGGTACAGGAGTCAACTAGAAGAGATCAGCAGGAAGATTCGGAAGTGCCACGACAACAAACACATTTTAGGCCGCTACGGGGAGGGCGGCGAGAAGAATTGCGGCAACAAGACTTCACGCGAAATCACCAATCTGGCGAATGCTTGCTAGACGATAATGGCATGAGCAGCAGCAGTGACGATTTGTCATGCGACTCTACAGGACAGCCACACTGCTATGGCTGCAGCAGAAGTGATTCCTCAAGCAACAGCAAACGGAGACCTGGTAGCAGCGGATGCTGGCAGCAAATGGCGGTGCAGTTGCACTCCCTCATCTTTGGACAAGATCTGAATCTGCAGGAAGAGCTACTTTGCACCGCACCGGCAGCAGTAGCACCTTGTGACAAAACAAGATCGGAAGGGCCGCACACAATGGATGAAGCAAATGCGATAGGGGCACCAGGTGCAGGATTTCAGTGCACTTCCACAGCAGTCTCTCCAGTGGCCAACAGCGCTGATATCTTGCATGGCACCGCTGCTGCTCCCACCGTTTCTTGTGGTGTTGCCTCCTTCAGATTGCCGCAGCACATTGCTCAGTCGCATTTTCATCAGTCGCTGACAGCTGAAGTAGCACAGCAGCTCCTGAACCGCGCAGCTTTGGTTGCTCTCGAGACACACAGGCACCCGACGGAGCATGCGCAGTATCGACATGCGGATCATTACAAAGTACAGCTGGAACAGCCAAAGCTCCAGGAACAGAACGAGCAAAAGGGATGGGGTAAAGGCAGCGGCTCAAGGGGCGGCTGTCCTTGCACTGTTAGTAGCAGCCGAAGCTTTTGTATGTTTCTTCTCCGTCTCTTACAGGACCATCGAGCACAACAGCAACGGCATGAGCGGCTACAGTTACTGTTGCTCCAACTGGTGCTGTTGCTGGTTCAGCAGCAACTGGCGTGCCAACTTTGCCGTAGCGATGAGAGACTTTTCGAGCATACCACGCTCTTTGTGGTGCAGCAGCTACAGCAGCTTTTGCAGCGAAGTCCGTGGTCAAACGGCCATAAGGGGCAAATGCTGCCTCAGTTGTTTCTGGTTTTGAATTCACTACACCAACAAAAACGGTTGCTGGTGCTTCTGCAGCTTGCTCTGCTACTGCGGACGTGGCAAGTTGACTGCCGCAGTAGGCATGACAGTGGGGTTGTTCGTGTGGCTTATCTGTGCCTTCTCCGCGACGGCTTCTGCTACGAGTTGAGGGAAGCAGCGGCGGATATCCTTGCTGCTGGGGCGTTAGATGAGCTTTCAGCAGCATTTCAACGAACAGAGATAGACGCGACCTGCGCATCTATTGCGCGCACGGATGTTACGACGGTAGACGCTGTGAGGAAAACAGTAACTGGAGCAAGCGCAGTGGTGCTTTGTGCGTCAATCGCGAAGGCCGCAACAGAAGGAAACAGGGCGGCAGCGGCCGCAGCAACAGAATTACTTGCTTCAGTTGCATGCTGTTTCTTGCTGCAGCAGCGCTACGCTGAAAATAGTCTGGCTGCAGGACCAGGCGAATCAGATTTTGTTGTTCGCCGGAGCATTAGGGAGTTCGCTGCTGAAGTTGCAGCACCAGCACTTCCGTTGCTACTTCTTCTCTTGTTGCCAGCTCTACGTCAACCATTAGTGGAGTGCACAACCGTGCATGGTGCAGCAGCAACGCCTTTTTCCGTGTCATTGCAAGCAGCGGAAAGCCTCCATTTAGTACGCTTAGCCCTAAACCAGGCTCAGCAAACTGAGTTGAACTCCCAGGCTCCCCAGCAGCGCCACAGGCAAGTGGTGGTGAAGGACCGGCAATCGCAGCCTATAAGCCAGCATCGCCAGCAGGGCAGCAGTAAAGATCTCCCGCAGGAACGGCGGCAGTTTATGAGGAAGCTAGAAGAACAACTGATGGGGCTTCTTAGTACTGCGCTTCGACGTTGCGAAGAGCAGCTCGATGTACTGTTGCCTTTGCTGCGCTGGGGTTGCTTGCGCGGCAACAGTATACTCAGCAGTAAAAGCTGGACGCTTATAGAAGCAGCAGCAGCAGCAGTAGAAGCGCCGCTTGGTTATGTCTGTGTGCTGGTTCACCTATCAAAACTTGCAACTACCAGACCAGCGAAAAGTAGTGGCCCAACAGAAGCGCCACTGGAAGAGGTTGTTGGCTCTTTGGTGAGCATGCTGCTAAGTTTCATACACGCATGCGGGGTTGGACTAACCGAAGGTGCAAAAGGGTCGTCTTTTGTAGAGCCACCTGCAGCGACTACAGTTGACGCGTCTTTAAGGAGCGCAGCATTTGGATGCTTCAGTAAGCTTCTCATTGCTCTAACTGAGGCAGCTCGAAGTACTTGCAGGCAGATAGGACAGGCAGAAGAAGCTGTAACCGCAACGACAATTTCAGAAGGCGCAGCTAGCTCCGCCAGTGCGCTGCAAGGTTGTCTGGCAAGAGGGGCCGTGGCACTCTCGCGCTTTTGCCTGGAACTGGCTGCAGCTGGGCGGCCGCTGCCTCAGCACGGGCAAGTGTCGGATTTTCTAAATGCGGCAGCGGATGCAGAAGGCATGCTCTTGCACTTTTCGTCAGTGCGTGGAGAGGTGGAACAGCAGCATCGGCATCTGCTGCCATTGGCTTGCGAGCTGCTCAAGCTAGCCATAGAGTCCCCCATCGTCAGCAGCAAATACAGCAATGTCAACTACAGTGGCGTCCGTGTCAGCAAGGGCGGCGACAGCAGCATATGCAACTGTACTGCTAGCTGTCGATATGGAGTGTTTACTGCCTGTGAGGCGTCTTGCGAACATGCAGGTGAAATTGCCAAGTCTGGTACAATTCGTGACCCCAAAGGAGTGGCCCCAGTTGCTGGTGACGGAGCGAAAACAGCGGCCTATGGTAGAGTTCTGGCTCCTGTCCCTTTGTCTTACGTTGCTGTGGAGTCGATTGTCGCTGTCGCCCTACATGCGTTTGCGCGCTGTTTTGACCGTTTTGACCATCACAGAGTGAGTGCTGGCGCCGCCACAGCAGAACCAAGTTCAGCAATATACGGTAATTATTCGGGGCGTGTGCCGGAAGAAAGAACCATCAGTGCTAGTGCTACAGATTTTGCAGTGCTAATTCTATGCACTGCTTGGGTGCAACTCATTGGACCGGCGCTGTGGCAGGTTTGCTGTCCGCCTCACAGCTCTGCGGTACTTGCAGCGACAGCAGTGGCGGTGACAGGGCGGCCAGCTGCGGTTGCGGCACCAACGACAGAAACAGCCAGAGGTGTGGCAATGGGAGCGCTGTCTGTAACAACAGAGCAACAACATGCGCTCGCCATAATCGAAAGCCGCGGAAGCCTTGTGACGGCCTTTTCAGCAGCAATAGCGGCAGTTACTGCTGCATCTGCACAAACAGCAGGGCCTCAAGACTCATACAGCAAATTGCAGCAGCTGCAGCAAGACTTTTTACTGCTTTTGCAAGACGCAACAGTCGCTGCAGCACACATTGTCCTCTGCCAAGAAAAAGCCAGCAGCAGAACATGCTGCACAGGCCGCTTGTACGAATCCCATGGCGGCAGCTACTGGAATGCAGCTCATTGTCAGGACCCTGTTGCTGTGCTAGAGCAGCTCGTACAGGCCCTACTTTCCCATTATGACAACCGCGCGATTCCTGTGCAGCTCCCACCCACCAAACGCGTCAGCTGCGAGATTAGTTGCTCCTGCTGCAACTCTAACGGCGAGACCAGTTGCCTGTGGCCGCTCATGCTCCAGGTGGCTGCTGCTGTGCCCTCGCTTCGGTCGCGGGTACTGCTGTTGTTTGTGCGACTCCTCCGTCGCCTACTTGCACAGCAGCGCCAGGCTGAAGAACAGCAGCAACAGCAGCAGCTTGTGGAAATTTGGTGCCTTCTGTACAGTTTCTTCTGTGCAGGCGAAGCAGCTGCAACAGTAGCATCAGTAGAGAGAAACTGCGGCAGCAGAGGTTGTTGCTGTTGCAGAATGAGACTAAGTGACCTCCTCAACCAAGATGATTGGGTCCAGTGCAGCGCGTTATTGCTGGAGTTGTTGGAGTTGCTACAGCAGACAGCCCGGGAGGTTCCTTGCACTATTGCTGCTAGTGCTTCTGCGCATTCCCATCTGGAAAAAACAGCGGTCAGAGTAAACCAACTAGCAGAAGCGGAAATTACCTTGCGACGCCCTCCTGAAGCTGAGTAAGCATCAAAAGGAAAACAAAAGCACGCGTTTCACTGGCTAGCAGCTGCGTTAAGGAAAAAGAACTGAGTAGCTTGGAAAGTATCCCAGACTAATGTGTGAAAACAAACAGGTGGAGATGATGAAGAATTACAGTCGAGGCTTGCCCACTAGTCACTTGTCTTTTGTTTTCAGGGAAGGCTGCAAACCCATATTCTTTGCCTCAAAGAGCCACGGCATCTGCAGTAGCACAGAACACCCCGACTGCATTGATGAGTAAATGAGAAGCTGCTGGCTTTGATACAGCTACACAGCTTTTTCGAGAACAGCATAATCACCAGCAGCAAATGAATCCTCAACGTGAGCGCTCAACTTCATTTTTTTGTTTCGAATCTATATTGTGAAGACTTGTATTCGTGTAATGAGGACGCTTGTAAACAGCATATGGCAAGAAAGCGGCGTGTTTAGAGCAGCGGCAGCAGTACGAGTTTGAGGAGAAGCCCGGCTTGCAGCTTGCCTATGTAGGGTGTGAGAAGCCGGGTGGATGAGCCAAGATCCATAGCAGGGAGGTTTACATGAGCGGCACATTTCGCAGTGCGCTTGTATTCGATAGTTGACTGGCGTTCTATACTTATGGCTTTTGCTGCAGCTCTCACGATTGCTGTTACAGCAAAAACAGTAGTGGAGCACCTGCACATTATGGGAACGTAGCAGGCACGCGTTGGAACAACGCGAACCTCATTACATGAGGACAAGTGCAATTTTTCTTTCCTGAGTGCAGATTTCTGCTCCGCTTCAATATATCGAAATTACGCAGACGTGGGAGATGCCCGAATGGCCGCTCTCTTCAGGCAAGAGCCCAGTTCGACGAACGGAGCGCTGGAAGATGAGTAATTGCAGGGGCGAACTCAGTGGAAATCTCTACGTTTTTCATTCACAGGTCTTTATTTATTCCATTGAATTCTAGCAGACTTTAAAAAACAGGGGCGTTAACGGGAAGCCGTCGATTCTGCACGGGGTCACGCCCCCGGTGGTGTGCTGTCTTGCGGAACTTTCTGCCTTCACTTGCCATTAAAATCGTTGATAACTGGATAATAAGTAAATATAAATACTACACTGAGAATAAACGGGCAGGAAAGCCCGCACAAAACTCGTGGTGTGGGCGGGCGCTGGGGGGTGAGACAGGCGAAATTGTTGACAGAGACTGCCGAAAAGGTTTCGCGAACGTTCAAATATTCCAGTAGTTGCCTGTGTTCTTCGTCGTAATGGCCCAATATGATATTTGTATGCTTGAGGATACAATACTAAGTTCTAGTTCTTCAAGCTTGCTCTGGTCTGTCATAGCCCGTCCAACAGCGCTCGAGGTGATTCCACCCCCAACCCTGGGGTCGGGGGCCGTGCAGCCCACTAGCTTTCCGTTTTCGCCGTTTAATCCCCTTATTTTATGTTTCATTGTTGAAAATGTGTATTTGAAAATTTCAAGGGGACTACTTGGCACCCGGAAACTTGTCAATGGGCAGCGTGAAACTGCGGTTTCAACCGCTTCCTCCATGCACGGGCCAGACGGGCCAGACGGGCGCCTGTCTCGCAGTCGGGCGATTTATCTTTGGGACCCAGCGGTCCCCACCGGTTTTAAATTTGCTTAGTACAAGTATAAGTATTTATTTCAACACGAGAGAAGGCTACGGTGAGAGAGCAGCGTCATTCTAGGGCTGCTCGCCCACCCACCCGATCCCTAGACCCCAATACCACCCCCTTTCGTCCAAGAATTTCTTTTGCCTCAGGGGGTCTCACGTCCGCTGGATCTCCCTCAAATTTTAAGGAGGGTATTTCGTGGGGTCCGCTATTGTTAGTCTCATGCCGCAGGAACTCCGTGATCATCGGTCCTTACCGAACACAGCGGCGTAGCCGTAGAGGCACCAGCATCATATTAAGGCGAAACCCACTGAGACTAAGGCTTTATCAGAATCTACACGCTTTCAATAGGACAAATTGGGGACAAATACGTTTTGTTTTATCGTGGCAGGGCCTGTAGAGCAGGAGATCGAGGTCAAAACGTTTTGTAGCCCTGCCCATGAATGGTAAGCATAGGGGCCTTGCACTGGCCTCCATGGAAGCTGGCGGGCCCATGGCGGGAAGAAAACTGGGAGTCCTTCAGGAGCGCGAAGGTGGTGGAGCCACTTCGAGAGAGCTCCTCATGCTGCCCAATATAGGGGCGGCCTGCTGCAGCAGCAGCAGCTGTAGCAGCAGTAGCAGCCCAGCGGCAACCGATGAGCCTGCTGAAGACTGGGCCTCCACGGATATTCTCCTAGAAAACCCCATATCTAGTGAGTACCGTACATGCTATTGCTGCCTAGGCACTGGCTGCAGGCGCTGTCAAGCAAACAACAACGGGGCCATTAACAGTTCTAAGAACACCAGTCGTGGTATCCGTGGAAGCTTCAAGTGGTGGGATGATAAAAGCGGCGCCGGCAACAGCAGCTGTTCAGATCTTGGGAAGGGCACAGATGAAATCGATTACACTACAATCTGCACGGTATCTAGCCCGATAAATGTACAACGATCCTCCATTATCGAGCCTTCCAGCCGCACGGCTAAGTTCAGCGGCAGCTCAAGCGACAGCAACACCAACACCCACGGCAGCAACACGAGTGAAAGCCTTGACTTCCGGGAGTACAAATGGCGCGGCTGTTTAAGACTTCTGCTCAAACGGGTAGTTGAGCGTGACGCTACAGGCAATAGCCGTAGCAGCAGCAACAAAAGTGAAAGCAACTGCAACGGGCTCCAAGAACCTGGGACCGCTTCCTCTGCCACGAAGGAGCAGCAAGGCGCAGCACTCAATGACTTGGTAACCGATACTCCTAAGCTTGCCTCTAGAGCCCAAGATGCCAGCTGTAGAGCAATCTCTGAAAGCAAGTCACCTCTAAGTGGCATTGGACGATGCCTCCAGGAGCACCCACGGACGGAGGGCCCACACGAATCAGACGTTGATAAACACAGCGCCGCAGTAGGGGCAGCTGTGGCAGGTGCTTCTGAAACTGGTGCAGCCCCGGCCATAGAACATCACCAGCACCAGCAGCAGGCCTTGCTCAGGACCACAGACGGAGATAGCAGCGTCGTCAAATTAATGCCAAGCAGCGACAAATGCCGAAGCGACTCCACGCGTTGTGACCTGAAGCAACATTTCAGGCCTCTTCCAGTCGGGCACGGCAGTAGCAATATTCCAGCAACTTTGACATCGGTGTCAGCGGCTGATCTACAACCGACACTAGGAACACCAAGACCAGCACTAGCAACGCCAACTGCAGCAGGATCAACACAATCACCAGAAGTGGAGACATCAAGAGCTGCACTGCAGGTCTCAACAGAAAGGCCGAGAGCAGCGGCGACACCAGTAGTAGTAGTGGCGCCAGCACGACGTGCAGCAGCAGGAACACCGACGGCGGCGGATTCAGCTGCGTCTGCCACCGTGTCACCGTCTTTACCACCGCGTGCATGTTTCTCATCAGCTGCTTGTCAGCATGGACTCCCCTCGTTTGAGCCCCGGCTGTGCTACTGCCTGGAACACCTCTTGGCAGGTTTTTGTTTGGGCCACCACTGCATTTGTGGATCTCTACAGGACTGCGTGCTGTGGGGAAGTGGAGTTTCCCGCAGAGTGGATAGTCACCTCGTGAATCCCCAGCAAGAACTCGAGCTTTTGCTGCAGCATGCAGCCTTAGCATCCCCGGCAGCAGCAGAGGGATCCCCTCAATTAGCAGCAACAAAGAAGGTTTCAGATGTAAGCGGAAGGCAGAGGGCATTTATTCTGCAGCAAGTAACAAACGAACATTTCCAGTAGAAGCATCTTAGAAGAAACTAATTGCTTGCTGCCTTTTTCTGTGACCGAGCTGCAGCAGTGTCTCTGTCTGTCTGGTGGACAAGAGGGGGGAAGGGCTTTTTCTTTCTATTAATTTTCTGAGCTGTGTGGATGGCATGCCGCCGCTATTTTTTCCTGCTCGTCACTTGCTTACCGGCACGCAGTCATACACTAGCCTTTCTTGCTGTTTCTTTACCTTCAGTTGTCTCACTGGGGTCCACACTCACCCGTGCAAGGGCGCTCCTGGATTCCAAGTGGCGTATCTCCCCTGTTGCTTAGCAGCAGCCGATCAGCGGAAGGACGCACCCAAGCAAGCACTTCTGGGAGTTTCTCAGGAGCTGAAGAGACCGACGGGGAGCTCCCACGGAAGGGCCGCCACCTGCCGTCGTTTTCGGATGCACACATATCTATAAGTGACTGGGGGGATCCTGCGCATCAGTGGGTTGCTCCCCTAAGAACAGATTTTGAAGCATTGGATAGTAGCAGCACCACCAGCAGTATCAGCTGCAGAACGAACAAAGCAAGCCCTGGAGATTGGGTCCCTTTCAAGAAGAATGGAATAAGTGGAACAAACTGTGTTGGAGAGGACAAAGAAGATGTGCAAAAACCAGTTGGGGTGCTTGCACCTTTACTAGGATTCGGACAGTCTCTGAGGGCAAGCTCTGCAGCAATGAATCGGTACCCCAGGACAGCCTTGTCAGCTGATTCCTTCGTGAGCTCTGGGGCTCAGTGGTTCGGGTCCTCAGAGGACGAGGCAGGGGAGAGCGGGGCGGAGGGGTCAGGAAGGCCAATTATGCCGCTCTCCAGTTGCAGCCCTCGCTTCTGCAACCGTAAAGCGTTAGAAGGATCGAAAATTCACAATGGAGAGCTGAGAAAGAGAACAGAGGGATTAACCAGGGAGACAGACAGAATAGTTGATGAACACAGAACGAGCAGAGACCCCAGGCAAACCATCTTGCTTGCTTCAACCAGCAGAGCCACTGGGACAAACTTCTCTGGAAGGCCCAACTCTCACCAGCGTACGCATTCCCCATCCAGGGGACCCTGCAGTGGACACGAAGACATGTGGGGAGACGTTAGGGAGTCTGACTGCACAACAAGGGCCACAGGGGCAATTGAAAGCGACTCAAATTCCGGTGGAAGCCGCTGGAAAGAGGCTGGTAGAAATGCTACCGGCAGCCACAACAATCATCAGGCAGTGCTAGAAATCGCTGCAGTGCCCGTAAGAACCCGCAAGGGATTTCGGAAACCACTTCCCTTGCCACCCGAGATGCTAGCTGCCATTGCGTCTGCCGGGCCAAGGAGGCCAGTGGATCCCGTGCTGCAATACGACGGAGAAAGCAGAGAATGGAGGTAAGAAAAAGCCCTGAAAGTCAAGTAAAAAAGAAGGGCAATTTCTTGACCTCCATCCCTACACCCAGGCGTGAACCTCCAACATACCCGTCTTCGGAAGTATTAAAGTCTTTGTTTAAACTTGTTTCGAACTATTCGCCACTAAATTAGTTCAGTATGGGGTAACTATGACGAACGCTGTAGCACCATCCAACATCAGAAAGCCTTGGGGATAGCAAAGCCGCTTCATGTAAAGGCACTTGCTCCTGGTGACCTTTACTCTTTTGGGAATGTGCGACTCTGTATACTATGGTCTGTGCTCCGTTTAGGGTTTTTTGGATGGAAGAACCTCAAGCCAGATACAAAGTGTTTCAGTCAAAGAAGTTTGGCAAAGAAAGGGCACAGCAACTGGCCCTAGAGTGGCTTCACCGGGCAAAGGCAGGTGCCATACATGGATCTGGGAGAGGGCCCAGGGTAGGGGGCCCTTCGGCTTATCGTTTCAAACGAGGTCGACAAGAGGGGCTCCATTTGGCTACAGAATACAAGCATGGCAGTCCCGATACCCTGCATCTGTCCACCCCTCAGTCCGGTCTGGAGCTGTCTCCTGAGGGTTCACCGGCCCTTGCCCCCTTTCCGACTGCCATCGCAGACCTGTAACGGGCCTTTTGGCCTTTCTTGCATGCAGCACTGGCGTTTACCTCCAGTGCAAGCATGTGTTAGGGTTTGTTCGCGCCCTTAGGACGCCTCTAGGCTTTGAAAAATTCAATGCCAGGAGTCCGTACTTACGGAATTATGCGGGATCACCCGTACGTAATAGGTGTGTCGAGAGGCACAAATCACTTCCGTGGCTAGAGATAAATGCAACAAATCAAGCAGGAATTCGACTCCCAGAACACCAGTTAGACGAGAAATAAAAAAACATCTCCCTACTAGGATTCATAAACGGACCTGAGCTACGCAGAAGATGCCGGCATCATACACGCAATAAAAACCCACTCAAACACGGGCACTTGAACATCACCACAATAAATAATGCACTTGTACGCACCTGGACGTGCATTAATACATACCATAAGCCACAAACATGAATACGCATTCAAGGCTATTGTGAATATTAGAGAAGTTCTTCAGAATGCATTGGTCCTCGATCGATATTCCAAGAGTTAAGTTGTAGGACGCCACCGTCACTTCAAAAGCTGCTCTCCGACATATTCTAGAACGCAGTACAAACTGTATATCAAGTTCTCTACTCAGGCTTGTAAATGCAGATATTTGCATACGTTTTGCACGTGTGATTTCCTGAAGACACCCCTGATGGAACTCGGTGACGTCTTTAGGCGCCTAAAGGGAGCACGGATCCGGTTCGTGCGAGCGTCTTATTTCTTGAAGCAACAATACCCTGCCCTGAGTGGTACATTCGTAATTTGGGAAAACTAACGCCAAGGATTCACAACCAACTTTGGGGCTGCATGCAATTTGGGACTCCAGACGAGTCGACAATACTCAACTCCACGAGCTGGAACCAAACAACGCACGGAGAGCGGAAAAGCATGCAGATTACTGTTTTTGCTTTATTGTCTAACTGCCATGCCGCGATTAGGGCGGTCGCTGTCTTCAGCAGGCTACAAAATCTCAAGACTTCGGGTTAGAGCTTTGTGTTTAGCCCGGATTGGGCTTTAAAGCTGAGCTCGTGAATTTGTCTGTTTCTAGGACATAGTTAGTGCTTTCGTGTTTTTTTGAGGCCACGTTTCTGACGTTGATTTCCCCACGAGGTTTGTATCCCTGTGCCAGCTTCTCCAGTATTGGTGCTGAATTGAATTTCCGCAGTGTCGTAGTCAAGGTGTAGAATGTCGTCATCCGGCGCGGGTGGTGGTGCTTCCCCCGCCGCTGATCCATCTATTGCGGAGTCCATACAGAGGGCGCAGGCGTTGGCAGCCTCTCTCGCCCGAACTAAGGGGGTCCTGTCAACTCCGCAGGCCCCACCAGCCGCGTCGGGGCCGCCCACTTCGGGCTTCTCGCATAGGCCCTCGTCGGCTTCAGCTTCGCGGGGTAGTCACTCCTCTCCCAGGGGACCGCCATCTTTTGACTATGGTGTTCCGCAAGAGTCGGGATTTTCCCAAGGGCCTTCTTCGGTTTCTAGAGGACTCCCTCACCACACCCCTTCCCGCGGTCCAGTCTCATACGATCAAGCTGTAGGGGAAAAGCAGCAGCCGCATATTTTGCCGGTGCCGGGGAGGAGTGATGGCACATGGACCTCAGTTGATGCTGCAGCAGCTATTGCGGCGCAGCAGAAACAGGTGTAGAAGTCCTTCAACAGCAGTAGCGTTGACAACAGCAGCAATGGAGACAGTTGCAGGCCTTCATACTATATTTTTATGACACAAATAGCAGCAGAATTGTGGCTTGGGGTGTATGTACAGCTTATGCAGCAGCGCGCCAGAAAGGCGGCCCTGAGGGCAATGGCGACAGTCTGCGCAGCTATCCCCAAACCCGATCTCAGAGACCCTGACTTGTTAGGTGCTGACATCAAGAAGACAGCAGTATGCTATGAAACAAGTTATAACATTCGGCTGCACTGCATACTCGAAGCAAATGCTATAGTAGTTGAGCCTGTTTTCTGCTTTTGGCACCTGTGGCGGCGTGCGTGCTGTCATTGACGATACTGCGAAGTTTGCTGCTTTTGAGATGCAGAGACAGTTGGAGAATGGAGTGTGGATATTGGATCTCCCGCTGCAGACTGGAGTTTGTGGGGTAACTGCAGCAAGCCCAGATGCATGGCAACAACTACAGCATGTAGAGACCATCGCTTCCCTGAGGCGCCGTACCGGGGCTGGCTTCATCCTTCGGGGTTCCCCTCTATCGCAGCAACAGCAGCAGCAGCAGCAGCAGCAGACGCCACAAGGAGTATATGTGAGAGTTGTAGGAGAAGACCAGGAGACAGTCTACAGAGGAGCTGTTGCTGCATGTGAGCCGTACATTGAAATTCATTACATTTCATCCATATCATTATAATGTTTAAAGCCTACGGCTTAGTTGTAAGCGTCTCAGTTTATCTCACCTACCTCCTCCGTGCTTACAGGGAGCTTTCTGGGCCCTCCGCAGTACCTTCCGGCGCCGGCGGATGCAGCTGACGACGAAACATTTGACTGCACAGCTGCGATGGCAGGAGAAGATGTAAGTGAAACATAGGAGGAGCTGTACGGACCTCAGGTACCCCATGGAACTGTTGTCTAAAGCACTTTGGATAGAGGCGCATGCATTTTTGTCTTCCAAATTGTGGGCCTCTCTGCTTGTCCATTATTAGTTTTACTGTGGTCGCAAACGGTTTGTGTCCATTGCGGCCTGGCATAGAGAGTGGAGAGTCTTCCTTTGGTGATCAATGTACGGTTTCGTGACTTGTGAGTCGAACTGCTAACCTTAGTCCCAAGTTTCCAGCAGTCAACGAGTGTTTTGTAGTGCCTAAAGCTTGTAGGAACCTGTTTTGCTGTAGGATGAGTTCTTGAAGGATGTCTGCCAGAGGACGGGTGCCCTTGTAGACATCGAGCCGGATCATTCGCAAGGCGGTAACCGAACTGGAGACACGCTAAGCACGCGTAATCTTAGGCGCCGCATAGAAGCCTGAGGGCAGCTTTGCGTAATATTGAGGGCACTACCAAGCTACCAAGCTCTCAAGCCTATACGGTTTGATTTGGTCCCTCTGTATGCGCCGTGGAGAACCAGAAGCCCTCGTGCCGGCCATGGGGCCAAATTTTGAGTTTGTGGACTTGAGTTGTTTGCGCATTAGGATACGGTCACATGGCGGAGAGGACGGGGCTGCGCTACTCGGCGAGGGCATGCACGCAGGGCGCAACGGAAAAGGCACTAAGACTCTTGCGGTGGCGACTTGTTTGTATTGAGGAGGCCTGGAGGCAACACAGTGCCCATGGATTTACACGAGATACCTGTAAGCGTTCGTTTGGGAAGCTCCGTGCTATGGGGCAGTAATAGCCTCCTGTCGGTGCTTGGGCGCGATGGTTTTCGGTGCGTTTGCTCTCTGCCTCTTGAGTGTTGTTTCTTCCATGTGGCGGTAAACCCATGGTGTGTGCTCTGTGTCTCCTTGAGGCTTGCTATAAGGCCTTCATAAGTAGCCTTAAACTACTGTAGCCGATAGTGTCATCCGCTCCTTAATATTGCACTAGGTGAATTCCTGAATCGGCGGACTGTCGTTGCTTATGCTTTCTCAGCTCCGACAAGCCATAGGGGAGGATGGAGAGAAGTACGCGTGCGAACAACAAACATCTGCTCCGGATTGGCAGTTTCGGAACCTCAGATTGCGAGGATGTCTAGTTGTGAACATGCTACTTGACGCTTCAATTCGGGCGCTTGTTCTTGTTGTTGCATGTGCTTTTTGTGCAGTCACCATACGGGTCAGTCATTGTCTTACTGCAGAAAGATCAGCACCTTTTGATGGTGCCGCTGCTCTTTGCGTTTGTCGTGCTCTTCCTGGTGAACGTGTGCTAGGAGTTGCTTTCGCCTGACGTACTAGGTTGCCGCCGCGATGCAGGCATTTTCTCACATAGTTAAGTGATTTGAAGGCTCGATTATCGTTCCAAGCTTCTTCCACTTAGTTTATTGATTTTAAAGCCCTACTATTTTAAGTCCCGGCCGTCGCTCTTTTCATGCACGTCGTGCAGCGAAAGCGATATGGTGGTGTCTCTCAGTGCTTCTCCTGGCCAAGACGTCCGGAGCGCTGCTGCTGCGTCCTTCTGGCAGTCGGCGATGCCAGATGAGGCGGAGATGATGAGAAGGCGAAAAGAGGCCGAAGAAAGACGCAAAAAGAGAGGACAGAGGTCGCGGTGAGGATTAAGACTTAAGCTTAGGTGACGTTGTTCTGCCTCCCCATACTCGTGTTTGTGCCTGTGTCGGCTTTTGCTTCTCCACAGCAGGATTGCCAAATAAATAGTGCTTGCTCCGAAACACTTTCCACTTGTGTTGCTGACTATCGGTTCGGATGTGCTTGCATTTCGTTTCTACCTAATGTATTTTTTGACCACGGCGTACATGTCACCTCTCATGAATTATTACTAATTTGCGTGGTGTTCCTTACGCAGCTCTGCCTCGCCCGAACGGTGTGGACCTAATCGTCTCTCCTTTGCACCCCCACCAGATGAACTTCTTACTGGGCCTTACGCTCCCCTAGACAAGTAGTAGCCCCAAGTCTTCACCTTTGGGCGAGTGGCTTGCTTTGTTAGGGCAAAGGCCATTTGTTGGCGCGTACGGCGGCAGTTACTATGCTGCAGCCGAACAAACTTCCAGCGAGAGCCCTTTACTGCTGTATAACGCTGCACTGGCGTTGATGACTGACGGCCAACGAATGCGCGGGAACAATTCGACTAGCTATAGTTGCGTTGTAGCTTCTGCTGTTACTAGTGTTTGTGGCCTCTGCTGCATGAGAGCATGCGTGCCATTGCAGAATCTCAGAGGAGACGGGTTGTTAACTACCTAAAAAATAGTAACTGTTCAATGCGTAGGCAGGCATTTATGCCTAGACTCCACGTTTGTTAGTTGGGTAGCGCGCATTAGACGCTTGCTACCGAGGAGGAAAATGTGTTGTCAATAATGAAGAGCACTGCACCTCACGTTAATATTCTTCAAAAGCACGTTTTCCCAATTTTTCTCCGATTGGACATAAGTTTCAGACGTGCACTCGAGGCCTTGATGCCTTTGAAAAGACTTGACAAATGTATTGACGCGACTCAACAGAAGCACAGCAGGGAGACCAAAGAGAGCCTGAAATATCCTGGAGAAGAAGGGCCCCACAAGCACAATGGGTGCCGTTGATACTTCATGTCGTGAAGTGACAGTTTGTACTACTTTCTTGATTTGGATGTGTAGGTGGTGGTACCCTATGAATTTGCTTTTGGAACTCTCCGGCAGAAGTGAGCTTGATGGCAGTGGGTGCTTTCACAAGATGTACATCGAAGTCACTTAGTTCCTTCTACATCAACGCTGACAGCCGCCTCTGCTGGTGCGCCACGGGGTCCGTCGGTACTGGTGTACTGGTACTGTTGCATTTGCTGTATGGGTGGCCCCTTTTGGACCCCCTGCTGCTGTCCCTGTTGTGCATGGGCTGCAATAGGATTAGGGACTGTGTAGAGTGTGCAATCTCCTCTCTGGGAGCTCTCTTGGGGTTGCCGAGGGCCCCCAGGTGTGAGGGGTTGCCAATAGCTCCCTAAATAGGCCCCGGGATAAGCGGTCCCAACAGCTGTATGTGGAGGCATCATTGGCTGCATGTAACCAGAGCAGCCAACAAAGGTCGAGTGACTTCCAAAGGGCCCCGCTGGGGTTGCCCTGGGCAGAGTTAATTGCGACGTTCCAACAGTTGCAGAAGCCCGGGGCAGGCAGTACAAGGCCCCCGCAGGCTGTATGTTATAAACCTGGGGAGCGTCTCCGCACTGAGGAAGAGCTCCAGCTAAACCTGCGGCCAAGCATGATCTAATGTGTAAGGCGCTTGTTAGTAGACTAATTTGCGCATGGCATTCGGGTGTCGAACCAAAAACAGACGCACAAAGGTGAAACATGGATACAGGCACAGAAGATACAGACTTCCTAGCTAGCCAGGAGCACTACGCGTGTTCCTGTGGTGGTACATATACGCTGGCGCACCATCTGAGCATAAGGTGAACGGAAGAAGTTAGCACCACATTTGGTTCATGCACCCGGACTCACCCATTTGCTGTAACTGTTTCATCTGTTGTTGCTGCTGCATGAGAAGCTGCTGCCGCTGCAGGTGTTGCAGAGGGGAGTCACTGGCAGACACAGTTGTTGATGCCTCAGTAGCTATGCATGGTGCTGGCCTGTCCTTTGTCTCCCTTGAAGCACCGGGACATCCCTCCTCCTGTGCCGCTTCCATTCCTGCTGCTAATATTGAGGCTGTTCCCTGCCCGTCGCTGGACAGAAGTGCCTCCTGTATGAGGGGTAGATTTAGCAGAGCTACATAGAGGGCATGGAGCTGGGGGGTTTCTTTGAAGTAATGCATCTCTACTCCCACATTCTCTGGGTGTGATTGCTCCTTCTGCTGGTCTCCGTTAATGGTCTCTTCAGTGCTGCCGCTGCTGATGAGGCACTCAGCAATTCGCTGATCGTCATCGATCAGGGAAAATAAGAAGTAGTCAGCGAGGGAATCTTCCTCGCCAAGAAAAAAAGGCTGCAATCTGCTGACCACTGGCCCCCTGATGGAGGCGTCTAGGCTGACCATTGGGGCCCTTAACGATGCGTCGACGCTGGACTGTGGCGTGAAAGCAAACTTGCTGTTAAAAAATGCCAGCAACTTCTCCGCCTCTAAGTAAAAATGGCGTCGGCTCTGCGACACGCACCGCATCCTGCACAAGATAGTCCCTGGCACTGACAAAGGCCGAAAAATGCAAATGCGCCCATAAAATGCACCATGACTCTCCAAAGACGGCCTGTGCCACCTCGTGAACGTGAAGTTAGCCCTCAGCCCCATCACAGTCTCAATGCCATCCCCACCTTTACGTAGTCGCAGATCGCATCTTTAGCCATGGAGTCTGGAGAAAGGATGGACTGGATTGCGGCTTGTTGTACATTAAACCAAGTATTAAGGTCCATGAGCTGCACTCAGGACAGTAACAATGTGTGTAGACTAAATTCAGCGTATATAGAATTAGAGGCACCGGGTAAAGTTCTACATGGACTTTCTGCAGCAAAGTTTGAGATGCAGTTAAAGCTTGATGTTGTTGCTGCCGCTGCTTTTATTAAAAGCCTATTATCCTGGTTCCACACCGAGAAGTTTGGCAGCAGCAAATAGAAACAGTGCCTGCACCTTCGCTAACAGCAGCAAAGTGCACTCACCAGCCGGTCTTGCAGTGCATCTTTCATGTGATCGATGCCATATTGGCCCAATTTTTTCGCCAGGTACCGAAGACAGACCTCAGGTCCTCCGCAAACGACACGACCCTGAAATGCAAATTTTGTGAACTTCAAACTAGAATGTCCTTACCTACCGAAAATCATGAAATGTAGATGCCCTCGTACAGCCAGATCTTGATGCGCAGACAGATGTATGGAATTCGGGGTAGACGCTCAAATGGGTACCAATTTTGAGGCTGATTTGTGCAGCTTGGAAATTCACTCACGTCGTGTATGAGCAGAGGCATGGTGCTGTCTGCTGGCACCTCCCTCGCCTCGATGAGGGCCATGACATCTCGCGTGCATTCATCCGCCTCATCTGTAGCCACGGAGTGCTTCACCTGCTTGCCCAGGAGGTACATGTGCACGCTTCTGAGAGTCAAAAACACAAAGCCGGCCGGCAGCCTTCCTGAAGCACTAATGCATACGTCTGCGCAAGCTGTGCAAGCAATAATCAGATGCAAAGAATATCCTGGATGTAATGTAAAGATAGAAGTACTTTCTGCACAGGCAGTGAAACATGAACTCCACGAACTGGAACATGTGCCATGCTTCATATACTCATAATCCTCAGACTTGCCCTCCTTCGCCCAAAAAGGGCTCGCGGTGAGGTACATACAACCGGAGATCGCCAAGGAGCCTCATTGGCAGCAGTTGGGTTGGGCGGAGCTGAACAGAAGCAGCACCACAACGAAGGCTTCTGCCAAGGCCCAAAGACACAGACTAGGCTATACATGATGCCAAAGAGTTTTCGAATTCGCTCACGAGTGTAGTATTTAACTTTACAGGGTCAGAATACGCAGGTGCTGGCAATACATTCCTCATTTGCTGTTGCATCTGCATCGCCTGCTGTTGCTGCTGCCACTGCTGGTGCAGCCATTGCTGCTGGAGCCACTGCTGGTGCTGCTGCTGCCACGGCTGCGGCAGCGATGAAGGTGCTGCCCCTGACAGCGGATACGAAGGGTACAGCGGGTTGTTCGAGCAGCTGGGTGGTCCTCGCGAGGCGTCAGTGTAGCGTGATGCTGCTCCTGCTGCACTGGGACAATAATGCAGACCCACGGCATCCAGCCCTTGGCCCTCTACAATCCTTTGTCTGTGTTGTTCAGCGTGTAACTGCTGCTGCTGTCCTGTGTGGGAAGGCCTCACAGGAGTCCCGCTTCCAGTCGGCTGCTTCAGTTGCGGGGGCTGCTGCTGCTGAAGCTGCTGTGGCTGTTGTGGCTGCTGAAGACGCTGATTGGTATGATATTGTTGCTGCAAGGTCGGATGATGCTGCTGCTGAAATTGGTGGGGCTGCTGCTGCTGGATATGATTTGGAATAGTCTGCACTGAAATGCGGGAAGATGTCTGCCTGATAGAGGGAGGCAGACTTGCCGCTCGGTGAGCGAAGGAAACCGCCTCTTTCTGCACAGCGGGGACTTGATGCAGCCCCTCTTGCATCTCCTGCTGATGTTGCTGCTGCTGGCTACGCTGGTGACACCGCTCCTGTTGGTCTTGCTGGTGATACTGTCGCTGATGCGACTGCCTGTTTTGCGGCTGTTGCTGGGGAGGCAGCAACTGGTGCTGTTGAGCTGAGCAAATATCCATTTGGTGAGGTGTCGATTTCTGAAGGGCTTGTTGTGTAAGTGCAACTCGAGCAATGCGCACAGTGACCAATGGCGGATGCACGGATGCCACACCACACCTGGACGAAGAAATCCTGGTCTCTACTTCATAACATATCAAATATGTTTTCTGAATGACGAATATACGTGGTCGTCGTCAAGGATTTGGCTATCACTCTCCCATGCTCCTGTGTCCGGAGGTCGGAGGGCAAAAAACGCCGAACCAGGTCAAAAAGCTAAACCGGGAAACCAGAGACCTCGAGTCCTACAGGCCAATCCATATTTTTGCCAAGTCAATCAAATGGCCAGGAATTAAACGTGGTGTTTAGTGGAGAGCGCCTGCGGAGCAGGGGGGCCATATCCGGCCCTGCTGACAACAAACTAGTATAGAGGGCTGTGGCAAACCATGCGGGAAACAGTGGGACAAACCACAGGACCCCATCAGTATACCTTAGACAAGAAGCGTACTTAATTTATCGCAAATTTTTTTGCGTTTTCCAATTTTTTTGCGGGAATGTGGAAAGGCCTGTGCTAACATTGAACGGGGTGACCTATGGAATGAGGCCGCTGCTGACCCTCACTGAAATTTGGAGTGCTGTGTAGACGTTTGGTGCACGGTCTAATGCCCACTTTCTAATTACTGAACAACCCGATTCCAGCAGAAGAGGAACGCGAGTATGTGAGGAACCCACGGATGAAGTGCAACCTACAGGGGGAACTCCCCATATAGCCAGTGGTCCTCTGTAGCCTTTCACCCAAGCGCTGGCCATCCACCCTGGCTTGGAGTTGTACTGAAGCCTGTGTGCTTGATACTATGGCAATAAATTTCAGACACGTACGTGTGCTCCTTTAAACACACGGTGACGGGAGCTCGTGTGAATGACCTCCAAACAAAAGGAGCGAAAAAGTTAAGTTCCAAGGCGCATGCGACTACGACTTGTATCGCTGAATGCTAGCTCCATCGCGCTGCAATTTGGGGGCGCTAACCCGCACCTCTGTGGACAGCATTGGTTTCCCAGGGTTCCAACTCACGCACCCTCGAAAAAGGAAGACGCACTGCAGCCCCCGCCCCAAGAATTGCCCTGTTTGCCTCCAAGTTAACCGAATCTAATTTAGGCTTCATCGCCGAAGAAAGCACGAGTTGAACTCCACGTACCGTCCCCAAGTCTCCTGTGTCTGCGGTATGCCGTCAGGCTCTAGGCTCTGCATCATCTTCGTAATATGTCAATATGCATAACTTGATATGCACTAGTATGCAAACCTACTACAAACTCGCGCACTATCGGAAGAAATGAGGCAATGTGACTATTCAATGGAGAATCTCCGGGGAAAAGCAAAAGAGCCTTAAGTCTTCGCTTAACCCGAAACTTGAGATAAGCGAAGACTTCAGCTATAGAGTGCCCGTGTTTACGTTCAGCATTTATTTTGGATTGATATAATCAGGCAGCGTATACCCTAAACTCTTCACAAAGTTTTCCACAGTGCGCAGAGCCATGCCCTCCGATAAGGGTTTGGCGACGGAGACGCGCACGCTGAAGCGCCGCGACAGCAGGCTAGAAAAATGAAAAGACGGTGAAGTCGCAGCAGACGCAGCGGCTTCGTGTTTTCTGGTTGGCCGGCCGGTAGTACACAGTGCCTGCGGTAATATACGCTCTTTAGATACCAACCAAGCACTTCTCGTGCTCATAAATCAAATCCACATACAAAAACGCTGTAAAGGAAAACAGATCAGTGAGATGAAACAGGGCTCTCAAGAAGGCTGCGATAGACCGGCCGGAAGAGGTCGTTTACAAAAAACCATGTTCACGGGCTCAGTGGCCTCCATGGCCGTGGCCCCCACCAGCAGCAGATGCCGCCGTTTCTTTGCCCATCTGCAAACATATGCGCAATCCCAGAAGCACCATAAGACAAATGTACAAGCATCGCCTACGGAGGCCCGCGGAAGTGCTAACAAGGAAGCTGTATTTCGTCTGAAACAGAGCCCGTTGTCTTCAGGAAAATGGGAGTCCAGTGTTACCACATCAATGGAAAGCACCATCAAGCCAAACCAGTCTTACTCGTTGTACCTTAAGTTTCCGTAGCTATTCAGAATTTCTGTTCACAACTCCTTAACTCGAAAGAGAGTCGTTGTGACATATATTTCAGCTTCTATAGCTTCGAGGCAAGGAGAGCGTTTGAAAAAGCTGAAGTATGTCATGACGACTCCACTTCTAGTTTAAAAAATTGTGACAAGAGATTCTGTGAAAAACTGAGGAGGGAATAAGGGGGGAAACACATCAAGTAACGTGGTGAGAAGAAAAAGTACTGCGTCTGTCTTACGTTTGCCAGCCTCGTAGTGACCTGGGCATATAGAGGTTTCCCCGCCAGCTCGATTGTCACATACATGGAAATAATGCCGCAGATGCCAATCATAGTGCGCCGGAAAATGGGCATAAGGACGGTGCCAGACCCGTACGTCATCTTCGGAGAGAGCTTCTTGCTTGGATGCGGCGTGAAGGACTAACTAGTGGATAAAAGTCATTCACTGGATCCAGAGATAAACATCGGAAGTTTGGCATATGCAATTGAGAACATCGCTCTGGTTGTTTTATATCAAAGCCCTGAACGGCATGGAGGCTGTTGCATGCAGCAAACTACGCCTTTTGTCAGGATCCGTTCGACAAAATGGGCCGATACTACTACTTGCTGAGACAAAAAAAACCTATGAATTGCATCCTCGTTTACAGCATTTTCATATCCTAGGTGACTAGCGAAGGCGAAAATTAGCAGCCGTCGTAATGTGCCTGTCCTGCCCAACCTGCTAGTTATATGTGCGCACTTATTCGGACAAATTGCTCTCAACCAGTCATGAAATTATCGATTTAACAATTTCATGGGAAGAACTGGAAGGCTGGTGAGCGTGGCGAGCTATGGGACCAGACAGCGGAGCTTAACACGGCAGTGAAGGGTTGTTAGAAATGCCGGGAGCTGCGCACGACAAAGCGTCCGATTTGTTCACTTCATACCGTGCTGAGCTTTTAAACAATGAAGCTTTGTATTTGCCCAGCCTCATCTTTGCTTTGGTAGATTGTAAGGAATGCGGACGCCTTTCGAGTGCAACTACAGGGTTGTGCGGTCATGCGCTGTTGCTGCCAGAACTCCAAGTGTTTGTTATTCAGCTTTCTTGTTTTACTCCTTGAGGACCTGTTTTTGTAGTTCTTCGGTTCACTTTCATTTGAGGATATCCCCTCCCCCGGACCGGCATTGTCTCCAGTAGTTCGCAACTACTATTGCCTGGCATCCCCTCCCCCGGACCGGCATTGTCTCCAGTAGTTCGCAACTACTATTGCCTGGCCATTGTAGACCTTGAAATGGGACTCAACAGCAACAACTTTAGCATTCTGATGCAGTCAAATATGTAAGTATTCAAGTATGTAGTAGGAGTCATTTTAGTTTCAACGGGTAACGCACTGGGGCAACAGACCACGGCCTCAACGGCCAACAGTTTCCAGCAGGTATGGGCAAACGTGCGACTCTGTTGTTAAAAAATCACGACCTAAACGCCTAAGGTGCACTATGATAGCTAAGAGAAAAAACGTTGAATGCAAAAATGGAGTGTTGACGCCCTGCTGCTGCTGCATTAAGCATATGCTGGGGATGTGGGGATTCCGCATTGGTACTGTAACGGCCCGAAGCAGGCCTCTTTTCTGGTCTAGCGTTAGTCAGGAAAATGTCCAGGACACAGCTTGTGAGCAGAAACGCCAAAACAGCTGAGCGCGGCAGATTAAAGCAAAATTTTCATTGCCTTGGTTCTTCTGCAACTCTTCAGGTCTTTCACGAAGTCTAAGGCTAAGTCAAGTAATATAGTGATACACAAAGGACAGCACTTTTCGAAGTCCTATACGCGAAGGCGGAAAATGTCTCAAAAAACGATTAAGAAGACACAACGCAGAGTGTGGCAGTCTCCCTGACTGCTTTTTCTGAAGGAATGACATCGATGCACCTTGTTGTAACAGAACAAATCTGCCAAGGCATGGCGGGCGAGATATGCGGTGAGGTATAGACGGGCGGAGCCAAGAGAGGTCCAAATGTCCTTGATGAAGCGCCAGACAATGCAATGATATTGTAACCGCTACTTAAAAATGAAGAAGCAAACGCTCAAGTCGTGTAGCCCAGAAGACGCTGTAACTGCATTTCTTCAATCCTCTCCAGACGTCGATGCCATGGCTCAGAAGAAATATACATATGGGCGTTACTTGATGATAGCAAAACTGTCGGAGTAACTCTTTCGACGGAGGCCCAATTAGTCTCTGCACGTGCTGTTAGGTTGATCACTAGGAGCATAACATTTAGCAGTGAGAACAGTCCCGGCATCTGTGCGTTAGCGAGCATGTGCGAAAGCGATAGAGCTGAACGAACACTAGCAGCGATAGACATGCTTGCTTTACCTTTTGTCGGGAAAAAGCCGTGTTTGATCTTGTTGCTCTCCAGCACTGTGATTCCAATGCTGATCAGCCACCGCTTTTTATTAGGCCGTCTATGCCACTAAGTGTGAGGGCCCCTGAGCAGTATCTCGCTTCACCTGTATTTTGTTTTCAAAATTCGTAGCGAGTGAGCGAGCCGTCACTGCCTATTTCCACAATTAGTTTCACTAGACGCCATCACAATTTTTGACATGTTGCGCGCATCAGGAATGAGCCTGTAGCACATTAGCCAGAAACCACTCAGGTCAGAACAATGCACAAAGAATAGATATGTCCTTGCATGGAAATCGTTGTAAAATACTTTTAGCAGCTTTCACCCATCCATAACTAGAAAAACGGATTCAGAAGAAAGTGACGCCTGAGGAGGCAAAGAGTCTGCGTGCGAATACAGCAATCAGGAGATGATTACGTTGCCTTTGCCATGGCCGCCATCATTTGCTTGGTACATGGGACTATGATTTTGAGAGGAAAATATCCCCGAACTGTTCCTGTCTAGTTTGATTATCCCCGTGTCCGCAGGCTCTCTTTATTGAGCTAAGAGCTTTCTTTTGTAGTACTATTTTCGAGCTTGGCGGTCGTATATACAGACGCTATTTGAATATCTGTGACTTCGCACATGTGCTTCACAGGGACAGTGTCACGCAGCTTGTCAAAACGTGGAAAGCCATACTTTCATTCAGTGCCAGCCATAACACCGATATTTTAAAAGAGCTACAACACCCCATTGTGGGGCTTTGGTGAGTCATCAACTACACAGAGGATCTGTAGTAGTGCTTCATCTCGAGCGCCAACTTGCTGTGCGTTCTTGGTGGCTCCCTGTGCCCTCAAACGATTTGGTTGCTATGTGCACCTGCGAACCAGGCATGTGGTGGGCGCATACGAGCAGAGACACTTAAGAATAGCCAACGCTGGCCAATTTCGTCAAACAAGGCGACAGGAAGTCCCAACACCCCAAAGGCAAGCTCACTAAGATACGCTCCAGACCCTACAGGGCTGTGAGCTGAGGAGGCAGCAAGCAAAACTCCCAGATAAGAAATATTTCGGAGTTAAAACGAGACTTGAAACGGCTACGGGGCTTGGTTTTTCATCTGCTTCTGGAGTGGTGGGTCTTGAGGACATCACAGCCGCTGCCACACGGAGAGGAGAGGTAACATCAGAGCCTTTCTCACGGCAACAGAGACATCATTTACGAACACGGCCAGCGGTAACGCTTTTTAGGAAAGACAACTAGTGGAGTATTCAGGAGGTGGTGATCTCCTGCGTTGCTTGCATGATATTTCCATAATATTACTTTGCAACTAGTGGAGTATACAGGAGGTGGTGCTCTCCTGTGTTGCGTGCATGTTATTTCTATGGTATTACTTTGCTACCTTGTCATTCGAGCTGCGGAAGGTCCTTCCGCTCTGCAGTTGTCGCGACCACGCGGCCATCGCATCCCAAAAAAGGCCCTCAGAATCATGATCAAGCAGTTATATTGGCCCGCCATGTTTGCCTGTTAGCACTACACACGATGCAGCCTACGTTCACCCTCAGAGCGGTGCACAAGGCAAACGCATCAATCCTACCCTGTAGCAGATGCTTTGCAACTATATTCAGCCTGGAGATCAGGAGCGGGGAAGTCTGGCATAAACCTCGACTAGCCACACCTGAACTGAACGCTCTCCCTGTGAAGTTATGATAGGCTAGACGCCTTTTAATGCAGCCCACTTTGATATTGTCGATGAGCGGTGGCACCTCGCCTAGCACCCCAACAACCAAAATGAAGCTGTATGACAGGGTATATAGCGCAGTTCAACGAGACATGTGGTTTGTGTTAGAGCACAGACTGGCAACAAAGGGTATATGCTGACTCCAAACGGCTTTCTGTCAAGTACAACGCAGGGAGAAGGTGTGGCACAGCAGCACATAAGCACTCCAAGTAAGTAGTTGCCTTTAGTTCGAAACTGGTTATCGTAGCCCATTCATAACTGCAGAGCACATTGGTGCTGTGACATACTATTCGGAATTGCCGTGAACCTAATCTTGCCGAGACGACTTTCACAATTTCTAACTTGCTCCATAATGCCGGCGCAATCACTACGCCGGTTGGCTTCCAATGACGCAAACCCACTAGAATGCACTTGACTACATCATGGGGCAGAGGACCAAAGGAGATGACTTCTATTACCTAGTGAATTGGTGACGTTTCTCTGGCGAGTCGGCTTGTTAAGAGACTTTTAAGCAACTCGCTAGCTGCCCCGCACAACTGCGTGGCGCAAACGGTCAGTTGCTACTGTCATAGAGCCGTTATTTCACGCTCTGTTTGATACGTTCCTCCTATGCCTATACGCTACTGTTGTTGTGTTTTGCCAATCATTAGTATGTGCCAGCTTTAGAGCTTATCAAGAGGCAGCTGGGGAGCGTGGCGCGAAAAAAACCAAGATTGTGATAGTTGAATTCCTGGCACACACCGCCGATGCAGTCGGTCCAGGTAGCTGCTACTCAGGCACGCCAAATATGTGCTGAGCAACAATGATAAGGGCGCTAGTACTAATACCAGTAAAGTTTCTCAACTAAAAAAAATAGAGTGCAAAAAAAATAGTGTAGCAATAACCTTTAAATAGAAAAGGAAAAAGGGGCAGGCATGACAGATTGGTAAAGCTCACACCCGATAGGGCTCAGAAACATGAAACCGACGGGCCTCCACTGGTTAAAATTTTTATTGTTCTTAGAGTAATGTGAGGTAAAATAAAAACTAGAAGCACTAGTATAGACAGCTAGATTGGAATAGAGCAAACGTACGCAGCAATTAGAGGCGACAGAGAGAAAAAAAGGAAAACGCACAGTAAAATAGTGCCAAATGCAACTAGCAGTAGTACGAAGAAGCAGAATGCTTAATAATTGAGGTCAAAATTGACACTAAAGCAAAACATGGGAAGCACAGGAACGAAAAGAATAGCTAACCATTCAGCGAAACGACTACACCTTGCACTTATTTTAGGGTGAAGCATGAAGGAAAAGACAGAGGAAAAGCAAGGGCCATGCAAATGGAAGAAAACACCTAATAGCAAATCGAAGATTTTACTCCATGTAAACAGAAGTTAGAACAATTATCATACGTCGTACGTGAAGTGCCCGCCTACATTGGACGACTGGATTTGAGCTAGGCAGACACAAAGCGAAACAGTACGAGCGACAAAGGAGATGCATAGAATAATTGTCTTTCCATCGCTGATGGAAGAAGAGACATTTACGGGGAGACCTTTCCACAGCAAGAGATAGCAACACACGCGCAACACGCACACATAGTTGTAGCAACCACAAAGCGCTGCAGTCCGGATAAGACGGGAGGCACGGAAAAGTGGAAACGCAGTGGAGCATAGAGGAAAGGAGAAGAAGCGCAAGGACTCCTCACAAAGATCAGCCAAACGCTATGGAAAGAAGGAAAGTTAAGGTGCGCAACACTACAATGTAGCCCACAAATATCTTTGAGGGATATATAATTCAGACAATGCTGATTGGCGCAATAGATAATTACCTAGCAAAGAAGCCTCATCTTTAGGCAACCAAGTACAGCGTGTTCTACAGTTAAGTGTTTGGGGCTGGTAAGAGTCAGTGAAGCTGCCCTGTGCAGGTGGACCACGGTGGAACGCAAGTGTATCTCTCTAGAAAATGGACCTAGAACGATGCTTTCTGGATTTTTTCAAAGGATAAGAAGTTTCCTCAGTAAGTAGCATGAGGTGTGATTCTACAAGGCCGGAGCCAATGAAATACAAAGCAGCCGTGGTAGGCTCTCAACCCAACACCCAGCCCCACAATGGCCATACTGGAAAGCTTGGAATTTGGGCCTTCTTGACACTCGACCTCTCTGTGCAACCATGAAACAAAGTGCCTTGGTCATTGTTTTAAGGGCGTCCTACTTATGATTCTGTACACACTTCGAGCTTTGTGCTGTCCAGCAGTTCGCTCTCGAGTGCTTAGAGTATTGGGGGCTTACGACAAATCTGCTACAGTTCGGTTTGTAGCTCAGTCTTATCTGTTTGATTGATCTTTTGCAGCGACAAAAATCTTTAAATGGTACAAATTGAGCAGAAGCGTATCTCCTGAAGGCAGCGAAAGCATGAAATAAGTCTCCTAACGAAATCTGAAGCAGCCGAGGTCGAGGTGTCTCGTACATTTGTGGGGCAAGTGATGACCTTCCAAAATGGACAAAACGTCTCTGGAAAATAAGTATTTAAGATGCAGCTGCAAGTGCCAGCGCATGCATTAAGCGGGCAGCCCCATGATCCACAGCAGCACACCCACGTAGATCACTGCATCTACCGAGCTCGAGACGCAATATAATTCCGAGCCAAATTTTCTGCAGAAAATGGCGTAAAAGCCTTGTAACCCTATATAGGGCATTTAACACCTAGGGAGTCCTGTACATATTTACGCTAAACTACCAAATACAATCCAAAATAATAACAGCCGTTTGCATACTTTGACACGATTAGCTTTGTAACTCGCCAACTGACACTGTAAGGGCTGGCTGAACTTTACTCCTATATAATAACCGTCTTCAGCATACTTTGATACGGTTGGCTTTGTGGCTTTTTCGCGCCTTGAACCTGTGTACGCAACGTTTTCGTAGTTGGTTATTAGGCTGTGTACAGAAAAGACGGTATGGTGGGCGCCCCAGTGTGAACATTGCCTCGCGGATGTCTACATTCAAAAACTTTTGAAGACGACGCATCATACTGACTGAAGAGTCTTAGAAATATACACATCATGCATAATGCAAAAACGTAATGCAGGATCAGAAAAAGATTGTGGGGAGCTTAATGCCTTCACATGCTTAGCTGTCACATCGAAGCTGCTCGTCATCCATAATGCCCAAGTCTTCGTAGGAGAGGCAGCTAAATGCTGCTACTGATATTTAACAGCAAGGGATTTATCGCGAAAGTAACTCAACAGGCGACTTGTTGGGATTCGGTGAACTCAACTGCTGTTAACCCTGTCGGACGTTCACTGCAACCTCTCGCAATGCACAAAATGGACAGTTTTGTGTAGGCTGTGTGATTGCCGAACCGCAGCAGCGCTTAAACTCTCTGAAAGATAATTCCTGTGATGTCGGGGGAAGACGAGCCACATAATCGTCGTGCTTGCCAGGAGGCACGCATATTCAACCCTTCAGAAGACAATTCAGTAAGACTTCTGTGAGTGAGGAATGACCGCGCCTGTGTCTGCGCCACGCGCAGCCACTTTCTGTCTGCATTAGAGCAAGGCACGTTCCGGAAGAGAATTGCTCCCATTCGGGAGAAAAAACCGTGGCTATTTCCAGGGGGCACCGTTTGCTGGTCGCGCCTTTGATGCCGTTGATAAAATCAAACAAAGTATAAAAGTACCGGATCTTACAAGCCAAGATGCCTACAAATCTGTGGCAGTTCATGGTTTGGGGGAGGTCTAGGCATCGAAGATTCAGTGTAATTGCAACCACCTTCCTCGCTGTCCTTACTATCCTGGTGCTGTTTCCTCAACGTCTCCCACACGCAGGGCTTTGTACATTCGAATCTGGTGAATATGCAGCTCTGTCAATCGGACTCATCCTTCCCGTCACAGCTATCCCGAAAATTGAGCTGCTTGAGGTTCTCTTTGCAGCAAACCACAGTTTAGCGAACGACTATGGGGTCTCTTACGAACCATATGGTATGTATATGGAGTCAGGCGAGCCCTTTTCCGAACCGCTGCTAGTTGATGCAGCAGATTCTGGGTCTATTCACATCGTATATCACCACTGCCCTTATACAGATTCAGAACTGCGTGGTTGGAGGTTCGAAGGCAATCAATTCATCACTGCGAACCCTGGGGAGACTCCGTTGCTGCTCAGTAGGAGACAAAAAATGTGCGTTGCTAGGCGTGTGGAGATTCGCAGCGACGGCGAGCAGGAAGGGTCGGAGCTGACTTTAACTGCCGGTGGTCGACAAGAACCACGTTTTTTTGGCTATAGGGTGGATGAGCAAGGTTATATAGCCTATTTTGTTGCATTTACACGCATGTTGCCTTCTGCATGCGTCACCTTGCAATGCTGCGTCGCCAACTCAAATCTGCCATGCGAAATAGTCTTCTACGATGTGCGCGCTCCAGAAAAACTGTCGCTCTTTGAGAAGGTTGTTGGCACTCCAAGTGTTAACCTTAGTCATGATTGTCCTTTGTGCCTTCATTATGGCGGAGAAGATGGGGTGCCCCTTGAGTATTTCACTTCCATTGAAGAATACCAGCTTTCTCAAGACTGTCCGAATCTTAAGCCACACACGTACGGAGATTCGTTTGTGTTTCTGGGGCCAGGGACTGATGGAAGCCGTGTCCACAAGCACTTCGCCATTGGTTCCCTCAGCAATACATTGCAGATAAGGGAGTTTGGTAGGATGACTCAAGTGTCAGTGCAATACCCTAACAACCTGTGGCTTTCACGAGCGGGTGCCTACCATGAGAATTTTTATCCACCTGAGGCGATGAGAAGCTACTACATTGTTCGGGGTGCTGAGTACACGCGTGCAGATGAGAGTAGGGAAAAACTTCAGCAGGTACTATTCTACTATGATTCTTTGTCCAATGCACAGGAGAACAAGGGGTCATCGTTCATATCGAATCTTAAAAAGCCTGAGGTGGCAGACACCAAAATTCCCGACGCCATATTCGCTGAGCACCCTATCGCTAACGATGTGACGTATTTTCACAGTAATCCCGTAGAAAGTGAATTTAGGTTCGTTGCTGGAGGAGGCTTCCAACTTCCATCTGTCAAGTTTGTCAGCCCTGCTGCAATCAAAGGCTTCTGCGCTGCGCCGCTGTTCTATGATCAATGGGCAGTCTTCCTTGCTCTCGAAGAGACAGCTTCGCAATCTACACAGCAGCGGCAGAAGCCATGGCCCACAGTGCGAAGCGACGATGCTTCTTGGGAAACAACTCCCCTTCCTTGGTGGGACGATACAGCACTTCCCGAGTTCTCCAAAGCACGTCGGGGGCAGGTGCTCTACATGCAGGTCCCCATCTCTGGTAGTCGTTCGTACAACGAAATGACACTAAAAGTCTTCAATGCCGACTCGTACCGTTCATTTCACTGTTCTGCTGCGGGCAGTACTTCGGTGCTGCTGCTGCATCATGACACAGTGAACCATATTCTTCACATAGAAGAACGACTGAGAGACGGGTCTCTAATAGAGGAGTCGCAAATTGAAATAAGGCGCGTCCTGCATGGTTCCCTGCTGCCAACCAGGACAGTGACATCTTTACAGAAGGCTCCAGACTCGGTAATCTGGATTAACTTGTTGACGACGAAAAGGTTCTCGGTGGATGAAAGCTTTTACTACATCCCGGCAGAACTCCCAGGAAGGATTGCTTCTGTACAAAGGGCCACCGGATTCTACACAGATGGCGATTGTCTTGGAGAGTTCGTATTTTGCTTGGCAGCATCATGCATCCTGCAGTGTGCACCTTATCTTTGCTCTAGTGTGGACAGACGCACTTGCTGCTCAGTAAAGCGATCCATGCATTCGATGCTTTTATGACTCAGGTGGTCACCTTCGTTATCGACAGCGAATTGCTCGGAGTTCTGCGTCTCTCTTCATGCGTACCAAGTAAAGGTCGCTTCCCGCGGGGGCTCTGCTTGCGCTTTTCAGGCAGGCGTTGAGCTGGCCAAGCACTGCCTCGAGTCACCATGCAGTCGCGTTGATATTGGGGATGTCCTGATCAACAAGCAGCCTGTCGACGCAGACGGAGAACCAGATGCAGCCTCTGCAAACATGAAAAGCGGGACACTATCTCTACATACGCAGATGTCTGGGCGCTCCGCGATATTAAAATTTGCTGGACGCTTGCGAGAGGAACTTACGCCGGAGCTGGGTGAGCAAATGTTGAGATCTTCTGACAAATTGGGGAAGTCTGAGACTCCTGAGCTGCAACTGTGGCAAGATGGGTTGCTGGATACCTCAACGCAAATCCAACTTGGAGCAAACGGGGAAGCATTAGTAACTGTCGAGCTCAAAAGTGCCATAGATTTGTGGCATATACGCTTGGCATTTGTATCCGTAGCAGGTACGCAAGCAGCTCAAGTTGCTTCTTTTAACTTTTCATTGTCAGTTGTTGATGACAGCGGAGAGGATATCCATACATGGGAAACAAGTGTACCTCCATCCCCAGCTGCGCAAAGCGTGTGGGAGGCGATGGATTTGCGGTTATACCGGGCCAAAACAATATCCATAAAGGCAACGCAGCCGTTTCAAATTGCAGAGTTCCAAGTATTTGGCATGCCTTTGGACACCTGTCCTCCAGGAGGCTTCTTGGGTCCTTCTAGCTGTAGTGTGCCAGTTGTACGGAGGCTTACATCTCACTTGAGCCTCGACTGTCAAGGAGCGTGGAGCGAGTGGACGGCGTGTCAAGCCGACTGTCGACGTAAAAGGCGTGTACTGACCTTACGTTTATGCGTATAAACCAACGATATCCTATATTTGTATTGTCTGGCTACACCAGCCAGCAGTCGAACAAACATAGAAGCTTGAAAGTTAGGCGACAGACAGGAATGGGCTACACCATATCCACTTTGCGGTTTGTCTTGCCGTAGGTTCATGCAAGTATACCAAACGGAGAAGGAAGGGGGAATTCCCTGCGAGTTTTTCCAGCATGAGCCTTGCGCAGGTGGGCTATGCCATTCACGCCGAAAAGCCACCATCGCTTATTCCCCATCTATTGGCTACGTAATTCCCAGAATTACAAATAGACAACTAGTTTAGGCTCCCATCTTTTGCGTTCATTAATCTGTGTTCTGTTTTTGGGGAAGCGCTTAAGGCTTTCCTATTACACAAGAGATGATATTGTTCCTTCGCTCTACAGCAGTTTCTGCGACCATATAATTCCTGCTGTATTCATGTAAATTTGAGATACAGATGGGCTATGCAACTCCATTTTTGGGGTAAGCCTTTTAAGAGCCGAAGACTGCTATCCGTCTCCTTCTCGCTGGTCGGAGTGTATCGGGTGCAGACAAATGCGTGTGTGGCATATACTTCGTGCCGCCGCTGCGGAAGGAAAAGCTTGCCCATCTAGCATTTTTGAGACCCGCACTTGCACGAGCAGTGAGGGCTGTGAAGTCAGCCTCGTTACCTTCCCTGTGCCGCCAGACCAACCAGCCACTGACGACGACGGTGCGTCAAACGAAAATGACCTCATGCGCCCGATTGGTGGAGTTTTTTTATTGGCGGCTGTTGGTTGTGTCCTATTACTATTAGCGGGTCTTGAGATGTGGAGACGTTGGGGCACATCCATGGCTGCATATAGAGAAGTAATCAATATGCAGCGTCAGAGAGACCTCATGGCAGCACGCGAGCAGATGATTAAGTACAAGAAAATGATCCAAGAGTACAAGGATCAGGTTGAGAGAGAGGAGGGGAAAGATGCTTCTCAAAAAGAAGAAGCCTTGGAGCAATTGGATTCGTTGTTAATGCAGCATGTGGTAACGGACACCGCAGAAGAAGAACAGACTTTGAAAAGTGGAAGTGGCATCCATAATCACGAGAATTCCGACAACAATGGTGCTTTAACTGAGAGAGAGGGCACGAAGGATGATGGCAGTATTGATCTAACGAAGTTAGAGAGCCAGGACCTTGGGCAACCTTCATAGGCATCCTGCTGAGTCCTGGACAGATGGCTCAGCATAAGTAGAGCTGTATGTTTTCTACTTCTTATCTTCAACCCTAAAGTGCAACTGAAAAGCTGAGGAGCCTCATGAGTCCAAAAGTTCCTTCCATTTGATCGCCACAGCAAAATATTTAGCTATTACTTCTCTGATTGACTTTCCTATGCAGATCTTTTGCTGTGTTGTAGCGAGTGAAATTTTCCGTACACGTTACGCTATGACGGTGACCCATTGTCCGATGCTCTTTGGTGTGACGTGTTAAATTTTAATTTTGGGATCATGCTCCATTATCTCGTCAGCGTCGTCTTCTCCAATAACAGGCCTAACATGGTAATTCTTTTCTAAATGTGTTGTGTCCTTAATATTAACTAAGGCCCTACAATCTTTCTTGGATTCACATGTTCAAAAATAGTTCCGGATAAATACAGTTTCGCTCTCCGAAGCGTTGTTACGGATGATCCCGTGGATGCTGGAGGGCCAAGCATGGAAATTTGGACGGGAGTCGAGTGCGCATCAAAGCTCCGTTTCAGGGACAAGCTAATTACTTCCTTGACAGATTTGCATTTTTATGATCAGCTGCTTTTGGACACTTTTTTTCTTTCTGTAGCTAGCTTTCCTTTGCATTTTTCCTGATGTGCACACGCTTGCCCAATTGTTGTAGTGGTCGCGCTTAGTGAAGCAGATTTGTAAAGTTTTCTGCATCACTCGAACAAGTGCTGGTGTTCAAATAGAGCTTTATCGCAACAAAAGCATATAGTCATGCGGTTTTAGTCTCGGTATTCAATATTTGAGGCACTGTCATTGCGGTACCATGTGGAATTTGTCTTCCAACAATGGGACGAGAGAGACCACCAGACAGTACGCTCTGCGACGGCGAGAAATCAAGCCAGAAACAAAAACAGCCAAGGACTGCCATTAGCCCCTGCAGATCATGAATTTGGGACTCAGGATTTCGGTAGGTGACTGCAGTGGAGCCATGTGAAGCCATGATACAGCTGCACGGGTGCACAGACACCCTAGGGCTGGGTTGAGCTTTCAGGCTTTGTTTCCAGCAGGAAAGCAGCTGATGTTATACCAGAGACTAAAGGAAGGAAAGAAAAAGAAATTGAAGGCAGCGGAAGTACAAGTCGTGAATAAAAAGGAAGACATGCGAGAAAGAGGCGAAGAAAAGGAGACGCAAGAGAAGTATGTATTTCATTACGTTGCTTCTCCTTTGCAGTGTTCAGTCCCTTCTGAATACCTCGCCGCAACTGCAAAAATAGTTACGAACAAATAAAACAAGGTGCGCTTTTGTTGTTTCTATGCATGCATTTACACACTAACACTCTATGGTCACGACTTCGCAACAGTGTAACGAACTCCAGTTGTGCCGCGTACCCAGCGATTCCTGGCGCTACAATTTGCGAAGGTCGCTAGATGTAGCAAAGCATTTTAAAGAGCTCTCATGCTTGGCAAACAACTCCAAGAAAGCAACGTGCCTCAAAAGCACGAAGTTCTCGTTTTAGCTTAACTGCCGAGACCAAGCTCATGAGAATGGCTGAAGCAGATAAAAAAGCCGTCTAACTTTACTCAGTGCCAATATTGATATTCCAAGTAGGAAAAACATGAACATACGAAGACATACAAATTGACTCGAATCAGTCTTGTCTGAAGTGTTGGTATCTTGTCTGAAGTGTTGGTTTTGTCCCTGGATGCCTTGTAGTAAATACACATTATGTTAGTTAGAGTTGACTTACTGGACCAAAGCGCAAGTGGGTGTTTCTGCGTAGGGAACAGTGAAAAAACATTTGCGCTTTTCCCCCGCCACTACTTAGACACCGAAAAGAGACCTCTTCCTTTCGTTCCGATGACGACGTTACCTTCTGACCTCGCGGCAGTGTGTGCACAGCACATGGGTGTAGCTCAGCAACTGCCTCGACGTTGCTGAGCGACCCATTTGCAAACTCGGAGAGAGCCCGTATTTTTCATGTCCAGAGCAGATCGATTTAGTTGTCAGCCGCATATTTGAAGGACGCGCTACTCCCAGCATAGGTTGCGACCCTCGCTAGACTATGAGGTCGCCCTTCTGGATGCGAGCACCTGATGTATCTTCAGACTATTCTACTAACAACCTGGATCCGGCCACGTGCACAGGATTCGTTGAGCTCAAAATATGCAGAACAGTGTGTCCCGCGCATATAGAGGGAAATTCGCAGTGCAGAAAAAGGCTGATACAGTCAAGCTCAGGCCAAGCATTATAGCTGCTTCCACTAAGTTTTGCACGCCTGATCAAAGCCAATAACCCCAATAACAAATAGGCGCCTAGAAAATACCATATTTGCCGGACTCTCGCTTGTGTAAATAGCGGAACTGGCCGCGCCTCATGGGACTGCTGTTCCTCGTCACCAATGCAGTCTGCCTCCCCTTGAGCGCATCTCAACTGTTACTGGTACAGTGTCCGTCACCATTTTTGCAGATATTTTTTGATCATCCCCAAGGTGGATAGTGTCTCAGAATTATGGACCAGGATGCCTTTAAAAGTAAAAAGATGAAAACACCGAAGTTTACCTCTATCGTTCATGACTTTTCTGGCTCCAAACCCATTATCTCCACGAAGCATAAGATGCGTGCTTACAACATGATTGCGCGAAAAATGTGTTCTATCAGCAGTGTGCGCGATTCACCGCTGAGCGCCTTCTGCTGTTCCCCTGACCGCATAAATTTCGTGGGAACAGAAGTCACCGTTGACGCAGGTTTGAAGGTTGAATAAACACTGAAAAACCTTCTAAGAGGTCTCGAGAAAATGAAACTCCTCTTGGCCTCCGTTCGTGCACTGTTGGACACCGTTCGTGCATCGTGGGCCGATCATGCGCTTCGTCATTCTTATTTCTCTCCCCACAAATGTGCACTCTGGAAATTCAGCTTAAGTTTACAAACGTTTCTGCATAATTGAACACAAATATAGGAGACCGCAGCAAGGTACACCAGCCGTGCGTCTGCCTTTCACAAGCCACAGGATGCCGGGTACTTGAACGCAATATTCTGGGTCTCGTTCCCGCAACACGGTGGCTACCCCGTAGTTACTTGTTATATGCGCCACAGTTTGACCAGTACTATCACTGGTGCTACAGCAAGTCCTTAAAGTGTCTCTTCGTGTGTGTGTGCTGCTAATCAAACACTAATTGTAGAGCTTGAGCTTTATTCCTGCAGAGTAGTCTACGTGTTGAGAAGAGGAGCGGCCGCTACGGTAGTGGGTTACAAGGCTGGCGGCAAGTGAGTGAACTATGATATTGGTGTAGCGATATACACCTACATGCCTTATCTGAAAGACTGCTGCCTCCTAACGTCGGGGCAGAAAGTGCGAGGCCCCTGATTCCAACCTTCTACACTCGTGCACCTTGCTTGTTTGTTCTTGAGTGCATGCCCTCCGGAAAGTGGCGTTCAGGCTAAAGCTGTGCCTAATTCTTCTCAAACATAACAAAGTGGTTGCACTCCCGTACCCTGTTGCAGCCTGGTAGCTAGCTGTCAGGATGGCGCAGATTATTAACGCGGGGCATGCAGAGGCCGCTGCCCACAACAGGACAGTGGAAATTTAAGGAACCTGGCACCTCTCTACACAGAGTTTCCGGCTTCTCTCTCGCCTACAAAAGTCGTATTTCAACTCGGGAAGAGTTTACTTGTTAGGGCTGGAGTCGTAATATGCAGCCTGCGCGGTTCGTAACCCCCAATCCCCTCTAGCGCTTATACCATGGCCGTTAACTTCGTCAGTACTTATAACCGCTAGTTCGAGGGACGCGCGTAGGATCGGTCTATATCAAATGCAGATAAAACGCTTAAATATGCTCTCAACGGCTGGCTTCCGAGTGGTCGATGGGACAAGGGCCCATGCAATGAGGATCATGGAAAACAGCCCATCTGGTTCAAGCTCGTGAGCAGCTTTGTTTTTCAGCTGTCGCCCTGATCCCCTGAACAAATCTTCTCTCCCATTCGTTTGTTATGAGGGAGCTGCCCGCACTAAATACTCAGTCGTTCTGTGTTTCTACGGCGGAGTTCGTTGGACTAGTGTGTCACTGGAGCTCAAATGTTAAGTTGGAGGCAGCCACAAATGGGTGTGAGTCTCGACAAGCGCAGATAAATTTGGCTTTGTGTTGTGTGCAGGCATTAGCCAAAGGCTCCTAATCCGTGGAAGGTTGTTCACAGTCATTGATCTTCATTCACGACAATCCACAAATACTGAAGTATAGCTGCTACATGGAGCTCGCGTGTAGCACGACACGCAAAGAAGTAAACAATACAAGGATTCCCAATTCTCCAGCATTGACTGCGTTTATGGCTGTACTCCTCTCTCCATTTTCGCGCTCAATTAGCCACAACGCTACAGCGGACAAGCAGCGGAAGGCAAGTTGGAGTCACTGATCAGCCCGATCAAGCCACCATATTTCTTATTGAAATGGAAGGTTGGTTTAACTGAATAATCAGTACTGCAATAACTGGACATACTAGAATAACCGTTCACTCAGCCATCTAACTTGTCCAAATTGGCGGTGTATACGGAAGCCAGGGGATGAAATGCAGGATTGCAAGCCACAATTGGAATCTTTTGGTACGAGTGAGTTGCATTCCTGGATATCTGCCCACCTCGCGACCTTAATCGCAATTCCACATCTCACGAAACACCGCCTCGTGAGTACACTCACCACGCTTTCCACGCTGGTCACATATAACGACCGAACACATTCATAGTAAATACAGATATCCAATGCAACATTCTTGGGAGAAATGTTCCGAAGCTTCAGAGGGCAAGTTAGCGGCGTATGCTTTACAAAGGCAATGACAACAACAAAATCATCCGTAGGAAAGCGGGACGAGTAGCAGTGCGCCTGTGTGCAACCTCCTCCAAGCAGCCGAAATTGTCAGCTGCGCGCGAATCAACATTCTTCTTTGTTTTCCTGCCTAAGATGGCAGCATTCAGGGAATCCTCACTGCCGTTGATGAAGAGCGAATGCAGTACGGCACCGGGCGAGGACGGTGCCGCAAATGCTGTTCCTCGAGTAGATGCAACTTGCGTCTAATGCTCGGCTCTGCGCGAACAAATAACCTCAGTCAATCTTAACCTTACTCCAATGCAGGAAAATATGCTCATGCGTGTGTACAAATTCCCCATCTGGAGGATCGCTACCATCAGAGCAAAGTGCTGGCTTCTGCGTCAGCTGCTGCCGCCGCTGCTGCCGCCATGGCTGCAGTAGCCACCACACCGGATGTCTCGGCTACCTAATCGCTTCAGCTTCCTTGCAGTTCATTGTTGTGCCATTTAGCGTCTTTGCTGCCGCACAGGGAGCAGCAGCAGCCGCCGACCCGATCCCTTGGGAGCCCACCAAGTGCTGCGCTTGCTTAGCAGCTACAGGAGCTGCCGCGGGGTTGCTCCCTGAGGCAGCGTGCATGTATGGTCCGGCAGCCAGCTTGGTGTCGCAGCCGTACTTCTTGGAAGCGAGAGAGACTGTGGGAGAGCGCAAATCACTCCAGCCGCTTCCAGGGGAGTCTGGGGACCGCAGGAGCGTTGGAGGCTGCCTGCCGGCATAAACAGGAACAAGCGCATTCTTATTCTTCTGTGGTTGCTGAGTTCTGGCTGCGTTCAAGGGGGTTCACCTCTTCCCCTTCTGGCGAGTTTTTGCTGCGTCTTTCCCTAAGAAGCAGCGCCACGTGCGTGGCGTGCCTCAGCCTGACGCGGTGCACCTTTTACGTAAGAGCGTCGATAGCATCGGTCATCTACAGCAGCGTGCTGCTGCTTCCGTGACCTTTACACTGCTTGTGGCGGGCCGTCTTGTAGAGGGGCCATCTGCTTGTTCGCTGCTGGACGCAGACCCGGCGCCCGACATTTCCGGCAGCCGGGCAGTTGAGATAAACCGGCTGCCCGGTGGCCGTCGAAATTGAAGCAGGTAACTCCTGTTCGCCTGCCTATATCGACGAGACTTACTGAGGGGACGGTGTTGCCACTGGCAGGAGTTCGCTAGTCCGGCACTGGCAGGGGGACACCAGCATCAGGGGGTGGCTTCGCGGGCTACTGTAGCTTTCCAGGAAATTTCCATAGTTGTGGTGTTACCTGACACGTTGGTGCCGTATTGAAACCGAAATTGACATTGGGTGGGTGCCGAAGTCCAGGGGTTTGTTAACGGCGGGATTGTAGATGCGCCTCCGCTCAAAGTTTCAATCACTCCAACACATTTTCTTTCTGGCGAGCTGCATATTGTTCATTTGTTCGTATCAGGATCTCTACAGTAAGGAACAAATCGCGCTATTTTTAAGGAGTGTGTATACTTGGGGCGTTACTCGTGAGTATTGCTGATGATGGACGTCCGTGTGGGGGGTAAGTATCGTTTGGGGAGGAAGATTGGGAGCGGATCCTTCGGCGACATCTACCTTGGTGAGGCGGATTTGCTTCTTCACTGTAGGCATCACATGGTTGCAGTGAATCCTACGCACCATATGTAAACTTGCGGATTGTTGATGGTCTCGTAGGTACGAACATCTCAACAGGAGATGAAGTCGCTATCAAATTGGAAAGCGTGCGGTCTAGGCATCCACAACTAATCTATGAAAGCAAGCTGTACAAAATCCTAACGGGTGGAATCGGAATCCCGACTCTTTACTGGTATGGGATCGAGGGGGATTACAACGTTATGATTATTGAGCTTTTGGGCCCGTCTCTTGAGGACCTCTTCAGCATTTGCAACAGAAAGCTTTCTTTGAAGACTGTTCTGATGCTCGCCGACCAAATGGTGATCTCCTGACAGCCAATTTGAAGAATGTAGAAAAGAACAGAGCCCCTTATTTTATCCGCTCCATTAAGCCATGGAATACGTGGTTGGCACTCTGTGTTCGCGTGCAGCTAAATCGTATTGAGTTCGTCCACAGCAGACATTTCATCCATCGAGACATCAAGCCTGACAATTTTTTGATCGGTAGGGGCAAAAAGATGTCCATTGTTTTTGCTATCGACTTTGGCCTCGCAAAGAAGTACAGAGATCCCAGAACACAGTCCCATATTCCTTATCGAGAAGGGAAGAACCTGACAGGTACGTTCACATTCGCAGCAGGCGCACGCTTGTTCATCATAGAAGTGCCCTTGTGCTATGTTCACTACCGATCTTCGACGTTCTTACCAACACGACATTGTGCTCGCAGGTACCGCGAGGTACGCCTCTGTGAACACCCACTTGGGAATAGAACAGAGCAGGCGCGATGATCTGGAAGCGCTCGGCTACGTCTTAATGTACTTCAACAGAGGTTCCTTACCCTGGCAAGGATTAAAGGCCACTACGAAGAAAGATAAATATGACAAGATTATGGAGAAGAAGATGTCCACCCCTATTGAAGTCCTTTGCAAACAATTTCCATGTACGAGCAAGATGGAGAGTCCGGCTGACTATGTACCACACAGGGTAGTGGTATGTTTCGGGTTGTCACAGGAAATAAAAGCTGCATTGGTCAACGAAGGTCAGCGCATGTATCTCTGTTTTGTCTGCAGTTGAGTTTATCACATATCTGAACTATTGCCGGTCTCTGCGATTCGAAGATCGCCCGGACTATTCCTATTTGAGACGGTTGTTCAAGGATCTTTTCTTCCGTGAGGGATACCAGTATGACTTTATATTCGATTGGACATTTGTAAGCTTTTTTAAATCAACAGCTAAAGGCAGAATGGAGATGCCGGCAGTGAAGTGGGGTAACTTTTGGCATATGAGAACAGGATAAATCACAAGGAAGTAGAGCCGAACGACATTTGGTTGTCGCATGGGTGTGCTTCAGTGTATTGTTTGTACAATGTATTTGCTAAAAGGATTCTGACTGTGGCGCCGCGCTGCACTTCGCAGTGTACAACGTATTAGTGAGGGTGGAACAATGGTGTTACACGTCACACCTTGTGGATGCGTCGCAGCTGCATGCTGAGAGAGAGCGCGAGCGTCAAAGACGATCGATGGTCAACCAAGGCGCAGAATCAGGGAACCAGTGGAGACGAGACGCGTCGGGCAGAGATCCACTTGGACGGTTGCCTCAGTTAGAACCGTAATCTCTTTACGGGCAGATTGCCGTACGGGTCTTCTGCTCATTCAGTGGCAGTGCCACCGCAGTGCTATCTGAGGCTGTGGCTTCAGGATGTGGTAGCCAGTTACCATGGTCACTTGCCCTCGCTAGGACAGCCTTCGCAGGGAAATGTCACAGTAGCCTGCATTATGTGGTGTGAGAACTGCTAGCGCATTCCTGTAGTTGCTTTTACGAAGCAGGATACGCAGCGTGCATCACGCGGTGGTTCGAGCGCTCGCTACGCATCACAGGGCTGTGAGGCAAGTTAGTATCTTTGGGGGACGAGTTGAGAGTGTCAGAATCGATAGTCTCAGGGCATGCAGGCGAAATGGAGGCTGCGCCAGTAGTGCCAGCCGGTGGCGAAGGCGTCAAATTTACTTTTTTTGTTGCTGGGGATATTGTTAGAGCAACAACTTGGGTCTAGATGCTACTGATAACCCTAAATGGTAAAGGGGAAGATGAGCAGAGCAGCATACAGTGAGTGGTAATGGAAGCCGACCTGCAGGACCCGCCACAAGGTCTTCGGAAGATGCCCGAGTAGTGCATTTTGATATTAATAAAGCTAGGAAGAGTGCCACTTACGGCTTTGCGTGTTAGTGGCATGTCAGCATCGGGACCGAGCTCTAGTTGTCGCGGTGCAGTGCATGGCCCTGAAGGGTCCTTCTGGTTACTCTGCCAGTGTAGCGAATTCCTTGTTCCTACCTACACCATGCCATGCACGAAGCGCTCCATTGCTTTTTTTGTAGTATAGTCATGTTGCTAAAGTCGACTGTTCCAGGGCAGGGACCGCGGTAGTCTACGTATGAAATGGTGAGAACTGATATTCCGAATTTGCGGCTAAGTGGTGCTCGCCTCGTGGACTGGAGCACTTGTGAGGGGATACTACTCACGGTTAATGTTGGCAAAGCATTGTCACCGATGTCGCCACTTACTTGCAACGGGGTCCCATTTCGTTGGACATTGTGCTCCGAAGTCTCTGTTACACAGTTTGCACGGCCACTCAGCGTGGCACCTTCTTGCCCATGACTCCCTCGCCAGCTCTCCCACGCTACAGCAGATTGAGTAGTTTCATACTGGCAGGCGATACAAATGTACGCATAGGTCGTGAGCTCACACGTAGGCAGGTATGAAGAAGTCGTTTAAGCAGGGACCTGAGGCGAGTTCTTAATCTTTGTAAGTACTGTTCAGAAGTCAGCGGCCCTGCCTTCATAGGAGGCGGTTGCAGCACAAGACAGCAAACCATCCCCTTTTGTTGCACAGTAGGCGTTGTTGTACATTAGGTAAGAGTAGCTCGGTGCGGAAAGTGCGCGACGGCACCATACCTCTTGGGCGCCCCACAAGAGAGAAATTCTGCGGTAAACTGTGTCATGCTTCATGCGGAGGTTATGCTTTGCTGGACGCACGACAGGACACCTGGTTCCGCGGCAATTTTGTGCACTGTGTCGTTAATGTTTAAATAACGCAAAGCATTTTCTCTCTTACAACTGAGAATAGTCTCTCTCGCAGATAGGCGATACGTCTTTCCGTAGCTGCTCTCCTTTTAGTTGCGCGCAGTTGCATTCAGGTCATCTAGTGCACGTGAATTCTGCTCACTCTGGTATACTGGTTTTGGGATATTTTCCAAGCCTTCAATAAGCTGTCACAGAGGTCTGACAATCTTCAGGAACCCCGAGCACTGAGCGACCTTACTGCGCCAGCGATGTTGCTTTCAGAGGGAGCAGTTGCCTCTTCCGTGCCCATGGAATCAACACTGGAATTGATGATGGAAGCTGCAACAGCAATCTGAATTTCGGTGTGTTATGCGGAAGCCATTCTGTTCTTTACCAGATGCTTTCCCCATTATTTCAAGGTCATCGTCCGAAAACTCCGTTGGAGCAGAAGGCTACAGGAAGTTTTCCTCTGACAGCATGCTTCGTTTTTGCGATCTGCTTACATCCCTACATTCCCCTGGTGTCGTCAGCGCGCAAGAGAAAATTAGGAAAGCCAAGTAAAGAGTTCTACACTCTAGCTTCTGCATGTTAAAAAAGTTACCCAATAGAAATGAATGAATTGCCGAAATCCGCTGCACTCTCCTGGTGTACTGCGACAGTCGGAGCCTACATACACTGCTAGCATGCAGGGGTAATCGCTCAAAAAATGCCACTACAAAAAGTTTGTAAGCTATTTCGTCTTGCTTGTGGCCCATTGTCAACGTCAAGCGCTCAACGCTGCTTACATTGCCACAGGTGGAACTCAACTCATAAGGGTTGGGTGTGTTATTTCTTTCTTGCTCACGCACGGCCTGCGTAGCAGTAAACCGACTGGTGCTGGCGAAGTTCACCACAGGGAGTTGCATACAGATATGGAAGCGAATCGTGATTTGCCATATGTGACGCTCATGACCTCCCAGTCTAGTTGATAGCAACAACAGCGCACCAGCCTTCCAGCTGTAACTTCGACTATCCTTATTACGGAACGGAACACCTAACTTACGGAACTCATCATTCACAAAAAGGCTTTGCTTGTCGCTGTCGTGCTGTGTCGTCAGCAATTCCATTGATGCCATCAATGATTCCAGCCATGTCTGTTGGCATGTTGCGGTGCTGCTGGACAAACAAATGTGCCCGCGGTTCTTTCAAAGGCTCCATCAAAGTTGATGGAAGTCCCAGTAATCAGAATGCACTGTATGCTGAATGTTTGATTTTGTGTGCTCTGTTGCTGTCGGTTGAAGAGCGCATGCTGCTAATCCACTGAAGAGCTTCGTAGCTCCGAGAAATGTTTGCCGTTTGACTGGATACACTTTTCGTGCTGAGGCTCACTATTGTCTCGATTCACTTCACCTTCAACTGTGACCACGATGGTCTCTTCGGAACCATCATCGTGTCACAAACAGACGAACTGAGCTCTTCCACCAACAAGGAAAGGATAATCAGAGCTGCACAGGCGCACTCCATGTTTGGTTGATGATGCTGAGAATGATGTGCTCTATAGAAGGCCTCCGTGAGGCTGGCTTGTATAACTCAACAAGAAGCCACACGTCCTCCCCAGGGACGGCTGTTCTTGCGAATATATTGAAAGAGGCAGTGTAACGTCTTCTTTATACACATGTTTGGAATAAAGATGTGAAACACCGAATTATTGTCTTCGGTGATTGGGGCTGGGGACATCTCGGAGCGCTCATAACTGTTGTATGGTATCTCTGGGGCTTCCGGTATGTAAGCAGCTTGGTTTGATTGGAAGTATCATTTTCGTTGGCTGGCATCTTATTGTTATAAAACCGTTGTTCATGTGTGATTAAGTGTTGTCTCTTAGACGTTCTCTAACGGCTATGCCTCAGCATGCAGCGACACGAAAGAAGAGCTCAATGTGCAGCATTGCGCGTACCAGAGACTTGGGAAGTCCCTAATTTGCAGCATTTACGAATTACAGTCTGAACGTAGTATATTGGACTTGCTCAAGTCTTTATGAATAAAGGAAGTAGTGCTCCATCGACGGCAATCTGAATTCTGAACTCCAACCGGGGATTAATGCTTGTGATAAGCTGCCTTGGGTACTGCATTAAACAGTTACTACTCCACCTCTTATCAGATACGGTTGATTTCTATAACAGAGCACTTGCGCCGTAGCTGGCGCAGTGCATTCTGGTGGGTCCAGATATGCATGTACAATAGCGTGTCAGTGGTGAGGCGTGCACAGCCTTGTTGGTTTTAGGCAGGTTAATCATCACATTGTGTAGAAGACGTTGCCCGTAGGGCCTCTTAGCACTTGAGAATCGCCAAAGCACAAAATGCTTCTGGATGCCTGTTTCGCTGAGTGTGACAGTGTTAAGAATTGCTTCAGTCGGCGGAACAAAAAAGCCAGCTGAAAGGTGCTGTTGGGCACTATTGTAGTGTGTGACATGCTAACGACCTAGAAATGCCGTACCACTTTTCCTTTGATTCACCAGCACCCACTGCCAAGCCTACCAAAATAGATACATTCGGTCCCTGCGTGCAGTGTTTCTTGCACTGCCATGCTTCTCAGCTCATTTTCCGCCTTCCATGGAATCCGAGTAGACGTAGTGGCACATGGAGCTACGACTGTCCACAAATCTAGTGGCGAACAGCAGCAAGCGTGCGCTTTTCCCCGATGTTTGTGGTATAGATCCCTGTGGGTTTGGGAAGCAAAACCCTTTGGAATCTTCACGCCGTGTGTTGCGGGTTCACTATGGATAACCGGTGTTTCTAGCTATTCGCCCTCATTCTTCGTAATGCTTATGCGCTGGACTACGATACGTAAACACTCAGTCAAAGCTTGCAAGCCTAGTCATTCACGCAACCATTGAAATGCGTTGTCCGGGACTGCCATTTCTAGGTAGACTCTCGACTAGCTGCCTAATCCCATAAATTCATCTGCTAAGTTTATCAAATAGTGTTTGAGGAAAAAGCACACCTTGAGTTGCAGTAGCACACCCCACCAAAATGGTCCCATAGTGCCCAACACGCTCACTTCCTGTGAGCACAAGATTTTGCCAAACTTTCACACATACTATTTATGTCTGGCCATAATGAACCCCAGACCCCTGAAGATTTTTCCAGAAAAAGGAAGCGCTCATTGATTGCGGGAATAGACAGGATCGCAATTGTTCACAAAATCATGTCTCTGGGTGCCTCATAACCCATCCTTTAAGACTAAACAACTCGGTGGAATACGAAAAAGTGTACACAAGTCTCCGAGGTGCAGCTGGCAAGTTGGTGCCTTCAACAAAGAGCTAGAGTATGCCCTTGGTGATTCCTCTCTCTTAAAACATAAACCTGTACTGAAAAACTTTGTCGCTCCACGTATGGCGGAGCACTCGCTGTTAGTATACGGTCACGCATGAAAATACCAACATTCACACGATTTTACAACACATCATGAAGTTGATGTCGCAGCAAAACCCGAAAATCGCACCGTATGTGTCAAAGATACTATCGCTCGAACCATACACACTGTGTGGGCTCCAACAGTTCTCAGTCTTCTCTAAATTGCTAATTGAGTGCACGCTTATCCATAGAGCTCACTGCAGCAGATAAGCCAGCTTTTCTTCGTTTTCTTTGCAACTGGTGAGCTGTTATGGGTCCAGAAGAGACGAGGAGAGTCGCACGCAGCTCCTGGAGACTTGTTTAACAGGGTTGCTCCTACCAGTGGCTAACGTCTTGCTACAAAACAGACGCCTTGGCTGCATATGGTACACAAACTACGTTCTATCATGAAAATCTTGACCTCCCTTACCGTAGTGCAGCTTCATATTCAGCCGATTTCTTTTCTTGGCATATCAGCAAAGCTGATTGGAAGTGAAGCTGATGAAAACGCTAGATACGAATTTACAGAAAGATCTTAGTCTAGGTTTCCTTTTCTTGGATTCACTTACAATCGCATCGACGGATGGTCTATTCCTATCAGCCACAGCAAGCACACTGTTACTCCAAAAGACAGATACAGTTTTCTTTTCAGAGTTCTTGGTTCGGCGAGGGTCTCGATAAATGCACTGCTATGCTAAACGAGGATTAAGAACACGCTTCTTGAATTTTAAAGAAATAGAATAAATGCACAGCTGTCCTAAATGAGGATTAACAATATGATTCTTGAATAACTTTAAAGAACTGGACATCAGAGGCACCTCATCCCTCTAAAGAATCTCTGCTGTGTAGCAATGAGAACAGGACCTTGTTCTATATTCTACTTGTATCAGCACTGCTTAAATCTTCATGTTTTGCTGGTGAATTTATCGTTGTTTTTATTTGTCTTATGCACTTGATAGCAATTTGCGTTGGCTGATGCAAAAATATACGGTAGAGCTACTGGAACCCCGGTCGGTTTACCGGTTTGCCTGTGTTAGACACGCATTAACAAGGCGGCACTTAATGTGGCACTGAATGTGTTGTTTCAAATACTCCTGAGGAGAAATCGAACAGGTATTTTTCGAAAAAAGCTTCATGGTTTGAGAGGTTTATGCGTAAAACACGAACAGGAACCCGAACTCAAATAACACTGTGGTCACTGTGGTCACTGGACAGATCGAAGAGTCACACCTTCTGCGGTGCTTTATCAGCAGCGCGACAGAACTCCGAACTGTCAATTCTTGACATGGTTTCGCATTGGGTTGTGCTTTCATTAATGGCCAATTCCTGTACGTAGATAGTGTCTAAAGCGGCAAAAAATGATTTGGTAACCTGGCTGTATCATAACTGTCGGACTCGCATCCAGAGTGGAATCAGTGAACAGGGAGACCACCAAGGCGTCCTTTGAGAGCACTGGCGAACAAGACTGACAGCTGCCGCATTGTCAGTAACTTAAGACGAACGTAAAAAGGCTGCATTTTCGCTGAGGATCTGTGAGTGGGGGTTGAACGAAGTGCTCCCTTGCTCACCTTCCTTTCACACTTTAAGTTCAACGCCAGCTGGTACAGACCCTACATCATCCTGCTAATTGTCATCCAAAATGCCATTCACAAGCGGAATTGCTTTTTAAATTTCAGAGCACTACAAGGTGGCCATATCGTTCAACCACTGTCACACCAGTTATAGACTAACTTGGCCGGTGAGCGGCGGCATCATGAAGAGCAATTCCGCTGCGCTTTTCACTGGGTTTTCCTGGAATATTTTTTCAGGTGAAAATGGCTTACTTTCAGCGGGGGCAAGGAGCGCAACCGATTTGGGGGGTCAATGACACGGACAACCTCAGGCGTTCTCGCATAAAATCGCAGGAACATATCAATCAATCAGATCCCCATGCCCCACGCAAATCCACAGACAGACGAAATTCCACTACAGAACACTCTGCACTTTCGCTCTCTGCTTCAGGAACCATTTGTAGGGGAACGGCAAAGTGGCAGCAATTAGATTACTTAGACTTTCACGCCCCGCGCAAATCCACAGATAGACGAAATTCTACTACCGAGCGCCCTCTACTTTCGCGCTCCGCTTCAAGATCAATTCACAATGAAACGGCAAAGTCCGAGCTCTCAAATTTGGGACACAGCGCCAACGGCTCGTCCAAGCAGCCGAGTGTACGCCAACCCCGTCGTATTTGGCTTGAGTTGCCTGCATGGAAGTTAGAGTTTGAATCTCTGACACCGATTCAGCAACAAGTTATGGAGTACGTAGCATCAACCAGCGAAACTCAAAGTGCTGCTGCGAAGATTCGACTTAAGAAGGCTTGGGGGCTCTTTAATATTCCAGAGGAAGACTTTTCAGCTATAGAGCTGTACCTTGCAAAAAAGGTGCCTCTGACAATTAGGATCGACATCCAAGGACTGCTGCCTCACCTGATGAATGATCCGTTCTACAGGTAAAGTAAGGTGGACGGCATTTAGTGCTCTTCTCATCTGTAGCTCTACCTTCTTCCAGCCAAGCAACTGCTGTAGCTCCATAACTGCTTTCGCTCACCTTGCTGTTCAGTTGGACGCTTCCTTCTGCCCACAGAACATGCTTTGAGACACAAGCAAAAGGCTCCGCATACTTGGATGCTCGGCGGGAATTCGAAGCGGTTCTTTTCAACAGCCTGTACGAGCACCCTTCAGTTCAACCGAAGGACAGGCCCAAGTAGGTCTAAAACAAAGCGTCTTGTGGATCAATCACATAGATTATCCTGGGTGATAATTTGAAACACTGCTTGTGGGCGCTCCAGGTACGGTGTTCTGAACATGGTGTGCCATCCCTTCTCGGATTCCCGAGTTTCTATGTTCGGCAGCGCCTACCTCCTCCTTAAAGATTCACTGCGGTGAGCACTGGCCTGTTTCAGCCACTGCGTTTCCACACAATGCCGACGGAATTCTTAGAGAGAAAAGCTTCAGACAGAATGACGCGCTGAATGGTGCACATCGGCATCATCTTATGTGACTGCCACGTCTACCCCAGTGAAAAAAAAATTCACGAGGCAGAAGCAGGGGCAGCTCATCATTTGTGGATATGTTCTGAAAAGCAGCGCTCGAACGACTGTGGCTACTAGTAAAGAGAACCTCGGTTTCAACATTCGTCGTGTTGGCACACTCGACAATATGTGGCACATTATTGAGACTCTATCCACTCATGAAGTGACAAGGATTCACGTAAGCAAACCACACGCGTAATTGAGTCCTGAAGTGAACTATTATCACTGACTTACTGCGCTGACAAAATTTTTATCTTTTTAGGAACGGAAGTAAACTAATGCATGCAATTTCACACCGACTTCGCAGAAAAGCCAATTGTCCAATGTTTATTTTTCGCACAGGCTGTAGCGACAGGCAGAAGAGCAAAAGCAACTGTAACCCCGGATTTCAAGTATTCTGAGATACAAGTACACGGCATGATTGACATAAGGTGCGTTCCACCAGAATTCTGGAAGTTATTCAACGTTTTTCAGCTAACTTTTTCATGTTGTTTGTTGCTTTATACTTCAGAAAAGATGTTGCTGCCATTGTCGTCCAACGACAGGATTTGCAGTGCACGATGAGGAGATGCTTGATAGAAGACCTCAGCAAATTGTATCTCGTGCCTGTGTTGACTTGTGAAGAGCTAGATGAGGGTCTGGGTGACCGTAGGTGGTCCACAGTAGTAAATCAGAGAGCAAATGTGCTTCTGCAAAAGACTATGGCCATGCAAGGCGCCACTTTCAGCAGCGCTTCTGTGTGGTGAGAGGCCCTTAACATTTGTACACTGGCAGGAGTCAGGAAAGACTCATGCCGAAATTCGTTAGCAGCTCACCTGTACAGGCTTGCACCTCTGCAGCGTGTAATTGCTTGACTGGGCAAAGTTCTTTTCCCAAAAAAAGTAAAACTTAATGTTGTATAGCGGCAGTCAATGCAAACCCAAAACAGTCATCCTAGCAGTCGAATGAATTTCCCAAGCAGATAAAAAAACCGCAAAGCAGCACTTTAAACAACAAATAGAGTTGGTCGGCAGCAACTCCCCACAGGCAGAGTAGTTTTGCTGTTGCGGCTGCTCGCCGCACGCTCTATCCTGGACAGAAGAAATTATCTGGGCTAAAGTGAGTTCCATTGCTCGCAGACAATTCCTTAGGTAGAAGAATTCTCCTGTTTAGTGACCCGAGAGCCTCAGGCAGCCTTCTGAGCACCCCGGAGAGCAAAAGTGCATTCGACATTCCATGCGTGTTTTATGGAGGCTATTTCCTAAGGCGTGCCCACAATATTATTTCTAACGGAACATGGACGAACCTTCAGAAATTTCGAGTAGCCGGCCGATTGGGGACCACAGAGGGCGGATGGCGATGGGGCCGGCATTTCAGAAATCAACAAAAATCAGTAGAACCTCTGTGCAAAAGCCACACTTATCTGAATAAGTCCATATGAAAGCAGACAAGCTATGTATATGAACGGATGGAACCTTAGAGCTTGCACTTTGCCATGTGCAGTGCTACAGAGTAGCTCGACCGTCCTGTGCGACCCAGGATTCACCTTTGGAGCCATGACTCCCACTTCAGCGCTTCGCCAAAAGGTTTGGACCACGAGGCTTAGATGAAAGGATAACGTTTCAACGTTGTTTTTGTCCATAATTGTTGCGGGACCCGGGAAACGATGCTAACCAGGTGTTGCGCAGTTCTGCGAAGACCACCGGACCTAGAACCATCACCGCTCTTCGTTCCTACTTACGCATAGATTGCGGACAAAAGCACGCTCAGTTACTTGGAGACACTATAATCGCATTATGTACAGTAAATAGCCCATCTATTCCGAAACTTCCGAATTCTGCATGTAGGTGACCCGCGCCAGCTACGGCTGTGCTGGCTTTTCCTACTTCTTGCTGCACCATTTCCAGCGTCTTGGGGGGAAACATTGTGACTCTTTTGACATTGTTGGCTATTCAAGAGTCTTCGAATTCACCATTTCATTGTTACAAGCTGCACAGTGGCAACGACACATGTACCGGCTCGGGAATTCAACGTTTCCTCATGATGGAACAGCCAACAAGAAAGCGTCTTGTGGGGTCAAGAAAATATTCTCTCCCAGGAACACGACCCCTTACCTTCGAGGAATATGAATGTCTTGCTACCACGCACCCATATGCCATCAAACAGCTCCAGAGAAGGAGAGCAACTGCAACATCGTGCGTGACTGCAAGAACATGTGAAGAAGGCTTCTACACACGATCGCGGTTGGACAAACACTCGAATGTAAGGTCGAGGAAAGAGGTAACCAATTTTTTTTCGGAAACAGGGGGACTTCCGGATGCCGTCTCCGTGCTGCAAGGGAAAACTGAGCTTGACTACAGTTTTGCACTCAGTGAAGACCAAGCTAAAGACTTCGGAAAAGTTCACTCACGAAAGGATCGCCTCCTGTGTGCTACACAGTCATGCGTGAACCCTCAGTACGATGTCGAAGATCATCAGCTACGCAGCGTAAGCAGGTTTATGGTTCGCTCAAGAGGAGAAAGAAGACTGGTTCCAGAAGGGGCACCCTCGAAATTCCCAGATTTACGAAGTACGAAACATATACGCGACGAAGCAGGCTGCCTTCAAGACAATAGGCAAGAAAGTGGAAGCACAACTCATGTGAGTGTTCAAAAAGCTGCCACAGCAGCAGGGACTTCTCAAGTGGACGGCTTTAGGCACTCGTCTCAAGTATCGCTTGATTTCTCGACAAGCAATGAATACCATCAAAATAGAGTTTTCTCGAAGGATCGCCTGCCCGAACTTTGCAACGTAGCAGAGCCATGTCTCGTGGACCCCCTAGCTGAAGAATCGGAGCGTGCTATTGTTCAGTCGCTAGGGTCAGGTACAGGCACGCCGAAGAAGAGTGATGACTATCCCTCCGAAGAATCACCAAGTCTCCAGGAATTTGAAGAACACAACATAACACGTCAAATTTTGCGAAGTGCACTGGACAAACGGGATGAAGAAAGAAGCATAAGCATCATTGAAAAGGAGTTTTCAAAGTGCAGCGAATCGAACGCTAGTGAAGGCATGCAAAGCACAAAACCACAGCTCGCTGGACAAAATGCATTACATTCATTCTCTGATGTGAATGGCACAGAAGAACACGAAGTCTTCACTTCGCACGCACGAAGCTGCTTGCCACAGCTTTCAAAAGCACAGAATGTTATTGGCTTGAGAGACAGAGACATTTGTAGCGCTATTTGGATGAACGACACGACTTTTGCACATAGGTCTAGCAATTACTTTCGCAGCAGCACCACAAACACTAGGCACAGAGAACTGAATAGTATGATGACAAGCAAAGGAAGCACCCAAGGCAAAACTGAGGGAGACCTCCGGCAACGTGACGCGACGAAGCAGCAAGGCGATATGGAAGTTTTCCACGGCAGTACAAGTCACCGTAGTTTGCGTCACGGAGGGCGGGAAAGCAGCAAGAGTTCTGAGCGCAACGCGCGTGTGGCTGCAGCCGCTGCTGAGCAGAGTGGCGGGCATGGGAGGGATGACGGGCGTCATTCCGGATCAGTGGCACGCCGGAGTTCAGAGCGAAACCGCGTTCCTCCTCAGCTCGTCATTCCAGGAGACGGAGGCAGTATGCGCAGCAGTGGAAGTGGATCTGTGCGCAAGACTCAAGACTCAGGAAGCGGAGAAGGTGGCTTGACAATGACTAGGTCTCTGGAAAGGAGATATGAGAGAGACGAACGCGGCGCAAGCAGGACGTCTTCGCAGTTTGCGGAGAGTGTCGAAGGGTTGTCACGGAGGCGACGGGGGTCTGCGGACGGGTCGTCTGAATGGGCTGTTGACGAACATGCGAACAGCGTGTCTGGAGACGGTAGGGACCTACAGGTGTCTCGGAGTGGTGGCTCGCGAGGCGACCGAGCGGAGGGTTTCAGTGGGAGTGTGAGTTTGGTGGGCGGAAAGGTGTCTGGAGCATCGAAGGAGGTCGTGCCAGGCAGCGATGCAGGAGAGAGGGGAGTGCGACGCACAGGATCAGCAGCGTCGGGAGCATTGGGGGCATCGGGAGGAGCGGAGCGCGGGAAGGTAACGAGGGATCGAGCCGCCGTAGATGGATCGGCAGGACTTGGCGACAACGGCGAGGCGAGTGGAGGTTCGGAGCATGTGAGAAGATTTTCACTCAGCAAAGTTGAGAGCGACCTCCGGCAACGTGGGCAACGTGACGCGACGAAGCAGCAAGGCGATATGGAAGTTTTCCACGGCAGTACAAGTCACCGTAGTGTGCGTCACGGAGGGCGGGAAAGCAGCAAGAGTTCTGAGAGCAACGCGCGTGTGGCTGCAGCCGCTGCTGAGCAGAGTGGCGGGCATGGGAGGGATGACGGGCGTCATTCCGGATCAGTGGCACGCCGGAGTTCAGAGCGAAACCGCGTTCCTCCTCAGCCCGTCATTCCAGGAGACGGAGGCAGTATGCGCAGCAGTGGAAGTGGATCTGTGCGCAAGACTCAAGACTCAGGAAGCGGAGAAGGTGGCTTGACAATGACTAGGTCTCTGGAAAGGAGATATGAGAGAGACGAACGCGGCGCAAGCAGGACGTCTTCGCAGTTTGCGGAGAGTGTCGAAGGGTTGTCACGGAGGCGACGGGGGTCTGCGGACGGGTCGTCTGAATGGGCTGTTGACGAACATGCGAACAGCGTGTCTGGAGACGGTAGGGACCTACAGGTGTCTCGGAGTGGTGGCTCGCGAGGCGACCGAGCGGAGGGTTTCAGTGGGAGTGTGAGTTTGGTGGGCGGAAAGGTGTCTGGAGCATCGAAGGAGGTCGTGCCAGGCAGCGATGCAGGAGAGAGGGGAGTGCGACGCACAGGATCAGCAGCGTCGGGAGCATTGGGGGCATCGGGAGGAGCGGAGCGCGGGAGCGGAGCGCGGGAAGGTAACGAGGGATCGAGCCGCCGTAGATGGATCGGCAGGACTTGGCGACAACGGCGAGGCGAGTGGAAGATTTTCACTCAGCAAAGTTGAGAGCGACCTCCGGCAACGTGGGCAACGTGACGCGACGAAGCAGCAAGGCGATATGGAAGTTTTCCACGGCAGTACAAGTCACCGTAGTGTGCGTCACGGAGGGCGGGAAAGCAGCAAGAGTTCTGAGAGCAACGCGCGTGTGGCTGCAGCCGCTGCTGAGCAGAGTGGCGGGCATGGGAGGGATGACGGGCGTCATTCCGGATCAGTGGCACGCCGGAGTTCAGAGCGAAACCGCGTTCCTCCTCAGCCCGTCATTCCAGGAGACGGAGGCAGTATGCGCAGCAGTGGAAGTGGATCTGTGCGCAAGACTCAAGACTCAGGAAGCGGAGAAGGTGGCTTGACAATGACTAGGTCTCTGGAAAGGAGATATGAGAGAGACGAACGCGGCGCAAGCAGGACGTCTTCGCAGTTTGCGGAGAGTGTCGAAGGGTTGTCACGGAGGCGACGGGGGTCTGCGGACGGGTCGTCTGAATGGGCTGTTGACGAACATGCGAACAGCGTGTCTGGAGAAGGTAGGGACCTACAGGTGTCTCGGAGTGGTGGCTCGCGAGGCGACCGAGCGGAGGGTTTCAGTGGGAGTGTGAGTTTGGTGGTCAGAAAGATATCTGAAGCATCGAAGGAGATCGTGTCAGGTAGCCAGTTAGTCATGGAGGGTTGGTCGTGTGTGCGCTGTGGAGTTTTGACTTAGTGTTGAGACTTAGCACAGTATTTGTATTTGGAATATAGGCTGACAACCGTCCTTTTATCTAGTTGCTTGTGATCAAGCGCTGCGAATGCAGTCTTCCGTCGTTTGCTCTGTGTGCTTTGCGAGGCTTGGTGGTTGCATCCAAATGCATGACACAATGTGTGCCGAATTAGCTATTTTCTGTTCCTGGGTTTTGTCAGGGGGAATTTGTGGGAGCCGTGGAAGATGTATAAACCGCAGGAAGGAAGAGGAAGGCTCTGCCGTGAGTGATGCGGCCTTGTCCTGCCACAACAATATATTTTTGATGAGCCCAGTTAAAGCTGTCATTTGTTCTGAAGATGTGCTAGAAAACTCCGCTGCGTTTTGGCAAATTTAATAGATCCAAACTGCAGTGTGGTGCCTTCAGGCATTGGAATACGCCAGTGTTTTGTCAGTTGGAACGACTCTGCAGCTGCCAGAGTCCGCTCCGCTGGATAATTCGGCTTATGAGTCACTGGCCAGATCGGAGAGGCTCCACTCCTCGTTTCACACTGCCATGTCCTCGACGACCTCCTCAGCCAACTTGTCATCAACAAGACTGAAGGGGGCAAACCTCTCCAAGAGTAGTCCTGAGCAGAAGAGTGATTCTTTAGCTTCAAAGCAGCATGAATGGGCATCACGTGATTCACCTCAAGGCCTTTTGACGTCGAATCGGAGCACAGCTGCCAGGTGCAACCCGCTAGGCGCTTGCGGCTGTAGAACTATAATCAGAGCTTCGTAGACGCAGAAGTACGCTTGGAAACCCTTATAGGTCAGAAAATGCGCCCTGCAGTTTTCCAGCTCGCGGTTCCGTTGCTCCCTTACTCTCATGAATATTCTGTCGCAGCCATACTAAGGACTCTTCATTCGCCATGAAAAACAACGCGAGTACGTCAAAGCGAATAGAACCTCTTTGTATATCGGTTGGAGAAATAGATGGAAAGGCTTCTTCCAGGAGGAGAAGCAGCACTGGGAGCTTCAGCGACAGAAAAAGTGGGAATGAGTACGGCTTGGGACGATCGCCACTTCCATCTGGCCAACCGAGAAAGCCACGCATCGACAGTGCTGCTCCGACAGAATATGCTGTGCGACCTTCTTACATGGCTACCAGTGCGCTTGGGAGGCGACTGACAGCGCAAACCAACATATGGTCAGGCGTGGGAACATATGAGCCACTAGCATCTTCAGTTTTCCATGGATTGTTCCCGAACTTGTCTCCTGAGCTTCAATCGCTTTGTATGCAGTGCCTTGGCACTACAGACTCTCCAGAACTGCGTGCGTTGACAGACATCCAGAAGGCAGTTATGGCACTGGTTGCAAAACAATCCGTTAAGAAAAGTGCAGAGGCCAGAAACCGTCTCACGAAAGCTTTCGAAGGGGCCCGGGAGATTAATGGGGCACTTGACTGTCTGGAGCAGTTTCTCTTGAGGCGCGCGCCCATACTCATATACTTTGACATTGCAAGCCTCACTCCACACCTAGACAACGGGGGATGCATTAGGTAAAGCCTGCGACTACGCCGTTTCGACGCTACAGTGCGGCTTTTAGGTACTTTATTTCGCAGCAGTCAGCGCTGTGCAGAAATCTGGAGCAGCTGCTTGTGGGCCTTTCACTCAGGTCACACTTTGAAATACCACAGACCGACTCAACGTATTTGCGCAAATGTAACGAAAGGGAGCAAGCACTCTATTCTGGCTTATATGAACATGAGTCCGTCAGACCGGAGCATCATCCGAAATATGGCTACGTTAGCGTGAACTGCAGAATTCAGCCTCCATGGGAGCCGCAAACTGGGGAAGCTTGTCTAATTCTGAAAGATCATGTGCGGTACGTACCTGAATCCTGCGTGGCTCCCTTTAAAAGCAACGTGTGTTCTTTAATGCGCACGAAAGGGACTCAGCGGATGCTGCGTTGCCTGTGTGCGGAAGTCTTTTCTTGCAACGGATAGTGTTTTCTCGCGATCCTACGCTTGCAGGGTGAGAACCACAATATCAGCTAGCCAGAGCTGCGGGTCTAGTGCGCTGCCGTTCGGTCATGAGCCTTTAGTTGCCACTCTCAACAACCCGTGGCATGTTCTGGAAACATTTGGACCTGACGCTCTAGGAGCTTTAGCCGTAAGTGCGCAGGCCATTTCGACAAATGCGCTGTGCCATTACTAGATGTTGCGCATAGTTGCTATACTTATGGCACCCTACGACATTCCCACGCATCGACTCCTTCGAAGGTCAAAGGGACCAAGCTGCTTCTGTCCTTCCAGTGCTCAAACAGCAGGCATTCGCGACTCACTGCGCGAACTTCGGAGAAGTGGGAGATATCAATGGCGTGTGTCTCTGCAGGCTTTTGCTAAAAAGCCATCAGCAGCCACAGGCGCTGACATACCAGCATTGCTGGACTGCAACATCCACGGAGAAATCAAGCTCGGGTGAGGCCCAAACTACATGAGCATCTAACTGCTGGGATCAATAATAAAGAAACAGAGTTGTATAATTACTTTGAGCTCAGGAAGGACGTGGAAGCTATCGTCGTGCCAAAGAGCTCAACACGTGACAAGGCGATGTTGTTGAAGCTACGGAGCATTGCCACGTTGCACTTGGTGCCAATGCTATCTATGGAAGCGTGCCCCATAGTAGTGAAGAACGACAGCTGGAAGCGCAGCATACGCCACTTGCAGCACGAGGTTCTGCTCAATAAGACCGCTCTTGGAAACACATATGGGCAAATATGACCAAATGCATCAAACAGTCAACGCCGAATGACTTCTGGAGTGGCAGGTCCCACGACGTAAACAGGAACCAGTCTCCACGTGTTTGTTCCTTCTAGGCGCTGACCATAAACGTGTGTAACATCAGTTCGCTTAAAATGCCTTCAAGCAGGAGCAACGCACAGCACTTATGCCCCTTCGTGCACGCACGTGCATTTGGCAAGGGGCCAAGGGGCTAGTCGTAAGCTTTTTGCCTCTACTCGCCTTCCAATTATGTTTTGTCGTCCCAGAAGCATGGGGTGCCGGCGCTTCTTCGGTCTTTCCCAAATGTACGGCAGCTTATTTGAAGAGGAGGCCGTTGCGTGGGAGAAAGCTTTCATTTTTCCCGTTCAGTAATTCGGTCGTTTGGATTAAGTGACAGACTTGCCGCTCCCAACGAGATGGAACAGCACAGCTGACTTTCTGATTGTTCTGTGCCATTTCCCTGCCCCAAGGGGTAAGTAGACACTATACTTCGTCGTGGCAGCAACTGTTTTGGGATACTGCGCCTTCCTAATGCAAGTCAAACATGCATGTGTGCGTAGTAACTGCATATGAGTATCTGCATGTCCACAGTGGCGCGAATATCGAACACATTGTTATGGCACTTGAATACAAAAAGAATCCAAAAAATGTGTAGGCGTCTGAGCGTGCACTAAACCCGTTTCTCCTCCAGCCAAAGTAGTAATTCCTTTACAAAGTAATGGGTGATGCTGTGAGACCCGCACGAATGGACTGCAGCTTCTTCTGCTGCTCTCAGAATCTGCTTGGCTTCGATGATAGAGCCTGCTTGGCTGAAAAGCATTGCAGCCTTGTACATCTGAGCAGACACTTCTGGCTGTTCCAACCTAAGAGGAAGCCTTTGCAGCAACACGTAGATTCCCGCAGACTGACACATTGCTGCGAAATTGAGCAGCTCGAGATACGCTCTTTCATCTCCATACTCACGGCGAGCGATCTTGGCCTGCGCGTAGGCTGCCCTGGCCACAGCGTGTAGAGCACGCCACGCATCAGCCGACAAGAAGCCACTGGCAGCAAGAGCACCAGAAATTGCTCGCATGGTCTCCTTTAGAATATCCGCGAATTGCATGCAGCTCCGCACTCTCCTACTGCTGACTAAGGACGTGACGGAACTTCCAAGTTGTCGAAGCAAGCCGTCAAGTTGCACAGCAATGGCTGCCCGTCTGTTCTCAAGAATATCAAAGGCGAAGCGTGCGCGGCAATTTAGGCAGTAAAAGCCGCTGCACACGAAGAAAGGCCCGTTACTATTCAGAACTGACGCTATAACGACTCGTGAATCAGGACTAGCCGAAACGTCACGGTGCCACAAGCGTGCACACGAATGACCCAGTATCGCCAATGCTTGCGTTTTCGTCCACGGATGCTGTGGTTCCCCTTCAGTCAGCGTAGTTGAAAGCAATTTGGAATAGACTGTGACGAAGTTAAGTGCTTCTGCGGGCACTTCCGAAAGTACTGAAAAGCCACTGAAGGGCATTCTCATTTGGAACCGCTGCTGAGTTGTCGGCACCGAATCCCCGCGAAGACGCGAATCTAAGCTGCGTCTGTGCAGCACAGTTGCCTCAAGAAGCACATATCGTTTTTGTTTACTACAATCACTTCGCAGTACCTCCTCCAAGAGCTGATGCACTCGTGGTCCTGAGGTGCAATGGGGACATGGGTAGCCACACAATAGCTCGTGCCGAAAAGGTATATCTCCAGCAATGGCTACGCTACCTTCATAACGCGGAGCCTGGCACGCCTGTTCGCAAGAAATGATGCACAAGAATTCCATCTATATTCAAGCGTTGAAGTTGGGGGAAACTGCTTGAACAATCTGCCTTACCTACTTTGCTGAGGTACTTGTAATGAGCTGCTTGCGTGAGTTGTCAAGCTACCTACACTCACCTCACAAAGACAGAAAAACCCTGCATTCCTTAAAAGCCAGTCCTGACGACATCCCCATGAGCTATTTTGCAGGCCTACTATTGGACCATAAGAAATGCAAATTTCCTGGGAATCTTCACATTTTCCGCGTGTACATAGGCGGATCTGTAGAAGGGCTCCGCGCCCGGAGACGCTGGCATTGCTCAAAGAAGACCGCACGTCTTGAGGACTGGAGAAATGCACAAAGTCGCCGTGGTGCTTTTGATATCGCTGCCCTTGGAGGCTAAGCTCCCCAAATGTTGCAAAAGCATTCGGGGTACATGAATGGTTAAGGAGAGACGCTGCGAGGAAAAATGCAGTGCCAGCAGGGACGGCATCTTCCTCAGGATCACACATAACACGAACTGTGAAGCTGTTGCAACAGGCTACGCCATATGCATGCAGCGCTGCAGCAACTAGGCACCTAGGGAAACATGGTTGACACGCCAATGTGACCCCACTGGACTGCAAATCTGGCACATCAGTACAGCAATGAGAGCACCACTCCCGACAGCATGCGCAGCAATTCGAGCACAACCCGATTTTAGCCATCTCGACGAGGGCGTCCTCTGGTTCTGTCGCCCTTGTCTGCGTCGACTGCAACGCTGCTTCTGGGACTGAAGAGTCCACAACCGTAGGTGCCTGCCTCAGAAACGGCTTGCATAGAAGACAAAGACCGCCACATTGCAGCACGCGGCCGGAAGCAACGGCATCTCCAGCAAGCCATGCAGCATTCAGCAACCAATCGGTAATCTTGGTGCTGTCAACAACTACAGAGGAAGTCATTGAAAGCAGCTGCTGCCACACCGGTTCCCTTAGTTTCCTTAATCCTGAAGGGGTAAGGGCACCTCCCGCGTTCACCGCAGACCGCGCTAGGGCACAATGGTCCTCCGCATCTAATCGTTTACTCGATGATGTAGTTGTTGACGGCAGAAAGGATGCTAATAGCTGCCGCGCAATGTGTCGATGGGGATCTGGCAGCGACAGTGCTAAAGGCGACAATGCGCTCCACGCTGCAGACTTTCCAGCTGCTTCCCATGTGCTACCTGCAGTGTTGCGTTGCCTCAGCGCCGTTTGCACACCCATCCAGCACTCCTGGTGTTGATCCTGATCCACGTGTTGCGGGAGGCTACAAACGCGTTTGTGAGAGGAGCCATCTTTGCAGACGTGACAACAGAAGAGCGCCCCTGTGCATGAGCCACAGGGTAAAACGGGCAGCGTTGGCCTGAGTAGATAATTGATTGCCACGTTCCAAGAGTCCAGCGCTTGTGAGTGCCACACACTTGCAGCTGCCTCCGCTCTAGCTGGTACTGTTGCACAGCCTGCACATACATCGTGAACTCCATCAGCTGATTCCACAGATACGTCAGAGTCTTCTTTCCCCACATTTTCTGAAGTGCACATCTTGCTAACGGCAGATTCTTCAACAAGCTCTTCCCAGGCACGGCGCATGGCTTCATCCGCGTGCAGCTCCAGGGAGTACGGTGCTTGCGAATTCGATAATTCACAGCACGGGAACGCAGCTGCTAAAGGGATTTTCGGGATAGCTGCACAGTGCTTAGGGTGTACCCACACAGCAAATGCTTCTTCTTCCAAAACAAGAGACGAATCACCCTCCTGTTCAGCCACAGCTGCGTTCGTGGTCACCATGCCCCACCCTTTCTCGTTGCGCTGCAGATTTATGTCTCCCCTAATCCAGAGTCTACGTGAACAAAACTCAGGTGCAATAGATTCCGACGAACGGCTACAGGCTACATTGGAATCGCAGCCGCAAGTGCCAATAAGCATACCGGCTGCTGCGACTTGTGCATCAGTTGGCTTTGCTTGGCTCATCGACATCCTCTGAGCCTCGGCTATCTCATAGTCGATATGTTCTAGACAAGAACGAATAATTTCATTCCACGATGCGCTGCTGTGGCAGTTTCTGTTGATGAAGTTACTGCCGGCACTCTGGAAATATTCTTCTACTTTTTCCCGTAAACTAACCAGAGCAGCTGCACGGCGATGCCACGCCTTACGGTACAACGGATCCGTAGCAACAGCAACTGTAGCCGCTCGTACTGCTTCCCTGACGCGTCCAAGTCTCAAGAGAGCAAGAGCCCTATTTGCAGACAGGACAGCAAATAGAGCGTCGCTTCCTTCGCCTTTGCTGCTTTTGCTTGGAAGAAGCATGATCGCGGCTAAATAAAGAGCTTCAGCAGCCGCTAAGCGACCCCGTCGTAGGGCCTCATTACCCCAAAGCTTGAACTGGTTGCTGACTTCAGTACTCGGGCGCAGTTTCCATACTTCTACACCTGAAATACCGGATGGGTCAGAGGGCCCCAGCCCTATCTTCGAGGAAGCAGACGGCCAGGAGTTCGCGTTGCTGTCTTCCCAGACGCGACGAAAGATGGGGAGAAGATGAGGTATAAGCACTGCGGAGGCAAGAGAAACTGAGTCAATCGAAAAAATGTCACTCGTGCAGGTAACGCCTCCTCCCGATACAGAGCAGCCGCAGTTCGCACTGTGATTGTTGCATGATGTTGTCACCCCGCTGGAAGAATTATGAGAGGATCCATCAGTGTCGATGCTATACGGTGGGGACGGCGACGCCAGAGGCTGGGAGCGAAAGAAGATACGGCGAGCAACGAGTCCTGCATTGTCAGCGCTACTTTTGCTAACAGATGGGGAAGTACATTCGTTGCAGATGTGACAGCTGTCTCTGAAGCTGAGGTCGCTGGTAGCGGGGAGGCAGCTGTGGGTGCTGCAATGTCTGGAGATCTCTTCACAAGGCGTACTCGTAGCACTGCGAGCGACTTCCGCGTTATTGCCGAAACCATCGCTGCCATTTCTGTTGGATTGTTCTGCGCCGATGGCCCTTTGCAGGTCGTGCAACGCGGGCGAGCGGATTTGCTGTAGATGCTCAAACAGAAGGCTTTTGGACATTTCATTTCAAACTATGTGTCGATGATACATTGCTCACTAATACATTCGAGTAACCGCAGATACAGACTACCCTGAAATATGGTTATGCAGAGATTGTGGAGAGAGACTAACCCCGAGATTTTTCGTATGCGATGGGGGCCCCACGGGAGACGTGTGCTTGGAAGATGCCTCGACTCGGGAGTTGACGAGTAAGCTATTAGCACTACAACGTGTGGCAACGATTTTATTCTTCTGTGAGCATTTTCACCACGTGTGTGATACCTACCCGGAAGATCTTTTTATTTCGTTGGAGGCTCTCTCTGTGTGGTGATGCATGCAATTTGGGGAGCTTGAGCGGCTACCGTTTAGTTGTTGCTGTGTATTTCAAGAATTTTGCGGGAAACAAATGCACTTGCCACTAAAAGATACGGCATGGAACAACAGAGGAACTAGTGCCTGAAGTGGCAAGCGTTGAGCGACAGCGACCCGCCAACCTGCGGGTTCACATAGCACTTCTTGTGTCCAGATCCCTGGCCTACACTAACTTTGCAAATTAGTGTTCCGCGCGGCGTCTTCTGTTTGGCCTGACCTGTAACGAGATGGCGCGTGACGCATCCGAGGTGCCGGTAAGGTTAGGAAGTACATAAACATTATGTGTAGGGACCTTGAGTTGATCACCGTGGGTCCATCTTCACCCAGGCTATACTTTCCGTGTATGCCTGCGGCACATCAGACAGCGTACTGTGATGCTCTGTCTTACCTACGGAGTAGCGACTAGGTATGCAATTGATATATTGCAGTGCAGACGCGCGGTACGATCAAAAGTCCCGTTATTGTCTTCTGCTGAACATTCCCAAGGTTATGCGATTGGAGAATCTGGTCATTGCCGCGAAGGATGGAGAGCATAGAAACATTCCTCGGGCGAAGTTCATAGTATGCATCCGGATACAGTGTTGTATTCGTGGCCTGACCCTAAACTATGCACGTTAGGGACAAGTCAAGAATATGACACGAGCACTTTGTGCATGTGTCCATCATTTTTAAACACTGATTCATAGTGGTGCAAAATCTCCGCAGTGGTGTTTGCGGAACGTCTTCTGAAGCCACTTCGTGCTCGAAGCATGTGCAACACCCTGATATAGCCGTGTCTTACCCTTGCGATCACGAGCCGTGTGGTTTGTCGAGCCTTTCGTCTTTCGGTGTTCTGTTTATCCCGTTGCAGGAGAACGTGGAGTCATTCGTAGGGTCTTGTGACCCGACATCCGTTGAATGGCTATTAAAAGAGCTTCTCCAGTAATGCTGGAACCACGTGTTTCCCTCTACCAAGTTCCCAACAGCCATTACTGGGGTCGCATGCCTTGTGTTGCGTTTGCTTAGCTGGTTGATGCGTGCGGGCTAGCCAGTGGCATTTTCTGTGTTCCCAGGAAGTATCGTTTCATGGAGAGGTCTCTTCTAGGACAAAAATGCATGCTACGGGCCAAAGCAGTCGCTATTAAGGAGACCATGGAGGCAGTGGCGATGCTGCAGAAACAGCGCGTGAGCGGAGCAGAGGCTGTCGTTTTATTGCGCCCATACACCTGAAGCTGTGCTGTAGAAGTTATTTTGCATTCTCTTGTGGCTCTTGTGAGTTTCCTGGAGTACAGGACAGAGCAAAAGAGGGAAAGGATGGGGATTTAACGACACGTCTGCAGCTGGCAGAAACAGTCTACGTGCAGGCTACCATTCCGCCAAAGGATACAGTTTGCCTCTGGCTAGCCGTAAGAAATACCTGCTAATTGCGCATCTGTCCGGGCAGATGCAGTCATGAATCACTGGGACCTGTTTGAATGGGGTTTATGTATATCTGCAGCACGTCTTAATTCTGCATGTAGTGCGTGTGACATTAGTAACAGTTCAAACTCTGCTTACGTTTCATGGCTGGCGCAGGCGGATGTCTTTGTGGAATATACCCTCGAGGAGGCAGAGGAAGTGCTCAGCAAAAGCCTGAACTCTGCAACGAAGTATCTAGGGGAAGCGGTGAGTCAAATCAGACCTTTTTCTTGTATCCTTTCCAGTTAATATTTTTCCACAGGTGCGTCTAGGTGCATTATATGAAAGCAGGTTTGCTTTGAATTGGGCACAGAAACATGCTTACCTATCCATACAGATCGGTGCTAACGACAAGTAAAGCATGAAACTGCCGATTGAAAGACTGATGCGCTTGTTTCCCACTCAATATCAATCAGCAGCCACTGAAAGGGAGAGAAGTAATCAGCCCATATCCATGTGTGTCTGAAGGCGGCGGATTTGGAATGGCTGCGCGAGCAAATAATCATGACTGAGGTCAACGGCGCCCGCGTTCACAACTTTGCAGTGCACAAAATGCAACAGCGGCAAGCCGCCGCTGCAGAAGACAAGACAGACAGGAAAAAGGACTGAAACGCTGCACCTTGAATCTGCGAGTGTAATACGAAGACGAACGTAGCATCCGAAGCGCGAGCGCGAACAGCATGCGCCGTGTGGCAGCTGCTTAGGAAGAGCAGAGGATACTGATGCCTTCCACCAAAGAGACGCTTTGTTCCCTATGTATCCGATCTAAAGACGGACTCTTATTTTCTGCCGTGCAACTAGTACAGGGGAGAGTATACGCGTGCGCAAGAATTGTTGGGTTGTTGCTGAAGAGCAGCAAAAGCAGTCTTGGTATGCTCCGTGCTCTGTGAAATGTATCTCCTGCAGCTAACTCAGCAACTCCGGCAAAAATGGCTGCATAGACGACTTCGGTGTTCCCAAAGTGGTGCAAAGTGCCATGAACCCTAATGGGTTCAAAACTCAGAGAGGTTTATCCCTCTCTTCCTTGTCCAAACCTGAGTCTTTAAAAACAGTGAAATACTTCGCTACTTTTGTTCCTCCGTCTCATATTTAGCCAGTAGCTAAGTAGCAAGCAGTGTGGATTTTAGCGAGCCAAACAGTAGTGGAGCACGCCTGCTCCATCTTGAGCCAGGATTTCGCCGCCGTCCACGGACTTCATCATTTCATCAAACTGTTCCTAAGCACATTCTTCTGCGCGTACGGTGGCAGCCTCTGCAGGCGGCCTCAGCCGCAATGCTCTTCGTGCATTGTTCACTACAACTCAGCACGAGACCGCGAGCTAGGAGGAACCAGAGGCCGCGCTTTCGTCTTCACCTAGCTTTGCTGGATTTGCTGCGTCCTGATTGACGCTGTCAACTGTGAAGCGAGGACTCCACTGGCAGGTTGCTTCTTCCGAGACAGCCATCCAGTCAAACAAGAGGGATGTCGCTGCCAGCGCACACCGCACAAGCAAAATAAATTGCGTAGAAAAGATAGCACGCCAGCTTTACTTGTCCTATTCGGCTACACTTTTGAAGCAACGGCTTCTGAGCAGTAACACAAAATCACATGCACACGCTCCCTTCACACTTCTCCTGTGTGGATTCTCACGTAGAGTATCGTCGTGAACAATGCGAGCTGAAGTACTTCGAAGCGGCACTTTTTCCTCTCGTTTTTCACCATATCGCTTTTCCCCCGATATAATGGCTGTTTTGGACTGAGACAAGGATAGGGCAGGGCCAGCCAGACTGCGAACGGCGTGCAAGGTAAAAGTTCGACTTTGGGTGTGTTTGTCTGTTGCGGGTAACTTTACAGGAGCTCCCTCAGCAGCCATAGTTCTCCACCGGCTCATATTTGCATCCAGAAGTGATAGCACTTCTGCTCTGTTATAAGCAGCACAAAAGGCGTAGGAGTTTCCATGCGTACTGAGACACAACAGTCCCTTGTTGCCACTCGGAATTAAGTCACTTTTCGTAACTGCTAAAAAGGGACGACGAGCTGTCTACAGGAGCAACTAAACAGATTTATACATTACAAGCTCCTGCAGTGCAAGAACGCACGCTACTCGTTTATGTCCATCCAGTTCAACAAGCTCCGCAACAAGGGGGCGCGCTACGAACGACAAGAAACTTTCTTGCGACCTTGCGATGTCCATGTTGGCTGAGCGACTGCACAGTGGAGATATCGGAAGACCCCGCCTTAATTCCTGCAACGAAGACACTGATGCAGACGGATCCATGAAAGCCAAGTAACAAGCAACCGAGTGCGAAAAGACTACAAAACGATATGTAGGGCGTGTGCAGCATTTACTAGGAAAACAGTACATGAAAGTGAAACATGTGCGCAAGGTTTACTAATTGCCGCACAATAGCAACGAGAACCCCAAGTGAACTCCTGCTTCGTAGTCGAACGCTGCCCATTCAATGCTGCTTTTTCACTCCTGAGCGCCAATTTGCGCACCTCGTCCCCTTGCTGATAAAATTCCTCTGTAATGGCACAAGTCATGTTGAAATGATCGGGCCACGGAAGGCATGTGTGGCAGAGATCCCCAATTTTTATGCACATTCGTAAAGTCGCCCAGCGATCTTCTGCACTAGAACGTATGGAGAATTCCTCGTTTTGTCGGCGCATGCGGAATTTGGAGATGTCTTCAAAGTGCTGTTTCATGTCGGTACTCAGTATGCATTCTATGATCTTCGCTCGCACGAGACGGAATGCGGTGACGGACAACAAATAAAAGATATTGCAGCTCTTCCTTAGTGACGCAACGACAACACACAGCTAAAAGACTCTTCATCTCATGGTTTGAACTTCATTGAGGTGTTATGTCCAGTAAAAACTGTTGACGAATCTACTCACTGCAATACATTCGTACAAATGTACGCTTAAGGCCTCAAGTATACAGCGCACCACAAGAACGCACAGAAGCGAGGGGAGAAGAATAATCAGAACAGCAAATTTCTAGCGGTGTTGCCAGTAATCTGTACCTTTCGAGAATTCGAAAACATAGGCAACAATGGAAATTCTCTAGGGGAGCAAGGTCATTGTAAATAATAGCCTGCAAACAGCATCTGTACATGGATTGAAGTAAGTTGTGCAGCAAGAGCCAAATCCCCTTTTCGACTTAGCGGTGGCACAAACTCTAAGAGCCTACAGTTCCAAGCACTCGTGATCTCCAGTGTGCCAACGCGCCTCAAAGAAGTAAGCCAATTGTTCCCGATGTCTAGAAACTCCTAAGCAAATTCCAGGAGAATACAACGAATAATACTCACCAAGGGGTCGAAGCAAGCCACGAAAAACTGATTGGTGCGTCCAGGGTGGCCCACGTCGTGCGCCAATGCCGCAACGGCAAGCGCCGCTTTTTCCAACGGTTCCATCCTGTTCGCACTTTCGCTAGAACGCGCCGCTTAATAACGCTACGCTTGCAGCATTTTATAATGCATATTCAAAATGATAATAGGGGCTTTGCTGTACGCGCGCAAATCATGTACCGCTCACGATTATCCCCTATGTCGTTGTGAATGTGAGAGGGATGTAAATAATGCGGACAGTGCTGTGACCTACAGTGGCCAGACGCCGAGCATGTTGGCCATGCAAACTGTGGCGTGGCCCACCTGCCCAATCAAGCCACAAGAAAATAAAACAGCAGTGTTCGCTCAGACTAAGGCACCAATGCATGCAACAGGGAGCAAGGCGGTGGATTCAGTGTTTTTCCAAGAGAAGCTTGCTTTACCATTGCTGCATGCACATGATTGTGATACGGGTTCTGCTGATACTGAGATTGCAAGGTGCACAGGAAGTCACACAGCTCGTCGCTGCTGCAGCCCCAGTCTGTAACAAAGGGCGCCAACAAGGCGACACCAATGACGTAGAGGGACCCTTGGACTTCTTTTTCAACCTGCAGATTTAGACAAATACACGCATGTGATGGCTCAAAGATCTATTGCTTAGTTAAGAGCAGTATAGGGCGGTCCATTATGCCTTCCACTCCTTGCGCTTCAGTGCGCTTAAGCACACTATATGTAATGCTGCCTAGTAAGCGCCCAGCTTAAGCTACGCCATCCACAATTCTGAATGTAAAATGTATGAAAGGAACAACTACTCGCTAACAGCCGCGGCAAGCAACCAGGAAGGGTTCTGCGCACCTCCAGCACGCTGAACGCCCATTGCTGGCCGATTGCGGACGCGTTTCGCTCCGACGCTTCCAAGAGCTACAGCGATATTAAAGCAAAACAAGAGGAAAATGTAAAGAGTGAAGCAACTTCTTTAGGCTGGACAGTCACGCAGATTCAGCGAAGCATTCTTTGTAGGGCAAATGAGATGCCGCAATACCTTCTTTCGTTGTAGTGTTGCTTGCTTCTTTACAGGCTCTTCATCCGAGTCGCTTTGACTTGAATGGCGCATGTCGCAAGAAAACCGAAGATCTGTAGGTTAAAAACATAAAAATTTGAAGTTTGCTTGTACCCGAACATGATTTAACATGGGAAGTGAAAATATGCAAGCCAGCGAACATATTAGAGCAAGAGAAAGGAGACAGAATTAACAACAGAGACGAATGAAGCACGATTATGGAGTGGAGAAAGCAACGAATTAAAATTTTTGTCGCACCTTCAAATACAAACTTCAGCACACTGCCTGCATTAATTTGCGTACCTGCTTGAGCAAGCATGTCCGCAGACTTGCGCCCTGCCATAGATTGAAAAGCCGTCAGCGACCGCTGATGAGACATACTGCGAGCGTTTTCCACTTGCTCGGTTCCGTATTGAGAAAACAATTGTAAGAAAGGTTTGCTAAACCTCTGCAAATGCGCGAAGGCAAGCCGGCTCAGTAGTTTTCTGAACTGAATGCGGCGAAACAATCTTCTTATGCCTCTACAGAGCGGCTACTACCTTCTTGTTCACAAGCTCTGAAGAGTGGACGTTCGGCGAGCAAAGTGGGGGCCCTTACATCTGCATGACCAAAGTCCACTGTATACAAATTCTCTCCGGCAAGCAGTTTTCGGCGACAGCTGCAAATCCAGGAAAAGACTCACTTAAATAAAACTACAAACACTCTCACAGAAGTACTGTCAAGGCTAAATAGAGCAACGAATAGTGATGGTGCGCAAGCGATTCTGGTTTTGGCACTTCTTTTCACACTTCTTCAAGCGCACTCAGAAATAATTCTGAAGACTTCGGTGAACTCCTCCCCAAAATCATGGTCGACGTTCCTCATATGTTGCAAAATTTTCCCACACTGATGGGGCAGCAGAAGGCAAGACATGGATCACGAGATGCAGGCATGCACAGTTATAATGCCATCCATGGCATCCATGCACACACATGCGCATGGAAACAGTGAGAAACAGCACAAGGCAGTTGAAGGCAAAAAGTACATTCAATTAATCATAGTGTACAAATAATCTCTGCCGTCTTTTTTTAAAAAAGTTAACGCATTGCCTGACTACCTATAGTCGGCTAGAAGGCACTGCTCAGATGCGACAGTTTACACCTTACCTGCTCAAGTTCTCCAACCACATTTTCCATGGCTGTGCGGTTTTTGACCCTCTCTCCGCCTTCATTGAGGAGCTCTATGAGCCTCAGCCGTGATCGCTACAAACAGCAGCAGGGATAGACAGACGGGTTAGGCCGAAGAAAGAGGCCGCTTTGCTTCAGTCTGCAGCAGCTCCGCACGGCGCAGCACCCGAGAATCAAAGTAGAAAGATCTCACTCTCCACTGGTGAAATAGCAGTCGGTGCTGCAACTCGCCAGACAGACGGCCTGCGTAAGCCATGGCCGTCAGAATTGTGGAGATCGCAGCAACAGAGAGCCTGCACAAATACACCGGAAAAAGCATGCAAAACGCAAGACATGTATGCCCTTTGTGTTTTCAAGACTAGCCTCAGAGGTGACGGAGGAATTTTTTTCTCTTGTTGCATGAGAATCAGCTAACCAGCCAGCCAGTTAATTGCCTAGTTAAGCAGTTTGCTGGAAACGCTTAAGCCAGCCACTCTATACAATGTCGTACTTACAAAGTACAAAGACTAAAGAGCTTCCCGTCTATGTAGCCCACAATAAAGGGAGCCGTCAGTCCCACGGAAGAAAGCAAATGTAGCACCACAGTCCACTTTGTGAGTATCGGGCCAATTAGATCCATAAAGAGGAGCGTGGAGGCAAAAGAGTACACGTACAAAATAGATATTTCCGTGTTAAGACTGCACAGATTCATCAGTACAACTCCCAAACTTAACTGTGACATTGTTTCTTCCGGCTGCTCTCTGAAAGTCTTGCTCATGTACACCTGCCCCACTATCAAGGAAGCGCTCATACAACCGGAGAACTGCAAGAATAACAGAAACTAGAATGTGCGAAATCAAATCAGGCGCAGTGCTTGCATACATATATAGAGCTTCTGAATTCAATTAATGCATCTGATAATGTAGATCATGTAAATGCTGAATGCATTCCGTGCTCTTATGTAGCTCTTGCGTGCAAGCGGGCATGCGCGTGAGCGTCGGTCTAAAACCTTTACAAAAAGTTTAAAGCTGAGCCATGTTGTTTGTTTACCGCGAAGGAGTATGCGCATGCCACCTGTGCTGCATAAATCCTGCAGAAGTAGCCTCCACCACAAGGAATGATGTTTGGGTACAACAGCGCGAGCGCAAGAGAAAGGCCGAAAAGTGTGACGACAACGAAAGCACAAAGAAGCGGATGAAGAAACCACTTGGCTGTAATGGACCACATATTGGATTCCGGGTCAGAAAGAAAGATAGTAAATTGAATTGGCAGCAACAAACAATGCTGTAGAAGCAGGTAGATAGACACGCGGAGAGAACACTGGTAGTTCGTCACCGCCACGTATTCCGCCTCCGCCTCCTTGTCTACGAACTGCAGGGGGAAGTATTGCAGGTCCCGAGAGGCAGGTCGGTGCCCGTCTGATAAACGAGTGGACCAATGGTCCGCTGAGGGTCGGCCTGGACTGGAGCTCTTGGAGCTCTTCCCAGAAGCGTCTTTGGACAGTCTGCTGCGGTGTAGAGCTGTCGCCTCTTTGTAAGCCCACGTGAAGTTCAGCTCGCCGCCAGCGAGCTCACGGAAGGGCGCTGACAGCGCCGAGAGAATTCGATCAGAGATGCTCTTGTGCAGCGGAGGAGTTGGAGTGGAGGCGAGGGCAGCCCCCGCGTCAGGATCTTTGCTTTCCTTTGAGTCCCCAGTCTTTTCAAGCTCGGTGGGTTTCAAGTCCTGGACGATCGGGACAAAAGTGGAGCTTTCTTTATCTTCCTCCTCTTCTGTACACCCGCTTAGCTGTCTGAAACTTTGCCGGAAGTTTCCGGTCACTGATCTGTCAGCTTTGGTGAATGTGCGCCGAATTTCTTCGCCAGTTTGAAAAAGACTGTCTGAACGTACACTCGAAATCATGGAGGTGGGGCCTGCATTGGCGCCCTCGAATTCTGAGGCTAGTGAAGGCTTAAACGAAACCGTCTTGCGCACGAACTGTGTAGAAGTGAGGCTTCGGTTTTCCTCTCCGCAGAACAATTCTGCAGGTTTTGACACGCCTCGCGGCAGGTTGAGGCGGTCGCTTTCATCACTATCATTATTGGCTATCAGTGTATGCGATGTTGCTGTGGCGGCCCCGGCAGATCCTGCGTTCTGATCAGGAATAGACCCCATCTTTGCACTCTATTTGATTTGGCGTCCCCTCTTTGGGGCGACAGCAGGCAGATTTTGGGCTGGGCAGAAAAGCCCCTGCGTTGATCCGCTCGACATAAACGCATGAAGCACCGCTGTATAATCGCAAACAAGGACTTGCGGCAGCTTCAGTCAGTTCAAAGTCGTCCGGCTCGAAACACTTCGCCCGAAGCTGTTTTCCGCAGCTCTGGAAAAAGAAGGAGTTTCCTCCACAACTGTTTTAGAAGTCAAAGCTGGTGTGCTGCGCGAATCAGCCTTAAGGCGACGCCGCGCAGGAACAGAACTGGTGGCCTCGGTTAGAGCACCAGTTAACCACCCGGGGAGCTGCTGTGCCAGGAACCGGGTAAAATAAAACTCCCAGCGTCTAGACGTCGATATAGGTAATGTCTAAATGCAAGGGAGCGGATATTCATCCATAAAATTTCCCTTGTAAATCAGCCTGTCCCACCTCGTTGCCGGGTGAGTGGAACTGGCTGAACCGCATCTCCAACGGCCCTTTTCTCACGGCAACTACGCGACAACAACCAAAAACCCTTCAAAAATATTCGTGCAATCGTTTCTTGAAGCAATTCCTGATAGTTTTGACCACACAGGCAGACCTCAGGCTGCAGCCGAGCAGGGCGCCGAATGTCCTGCTTGTAGATCCGCAAGAGAAAAAGGCCCCTATCCAGCTTCCTGCTGCCTTCAACCGACATATTATGTAATAGAACGTAAAAAGCTTAATTTAAATCTTTGATTTATGAAGGACTTTGGATTTACTGGTTTCCTTTCCGTGCTGTTCGCGAGGTGGCGCCCTTTTTTCGACGCCTGACACTTCACTGCAGTTCATACACACAGGCCTTGCATGTTACTGCATGCACACAGAAAACGCCGCTTTTTTGGCACTTTTTGTGATTGGCAGTTAACTTGAACTAACTTATGTGTTGGATACCTACTCTGCAGCTCTACAAAAGGCAAGGAAAATTGACTTGTCTCGCGTCTTGAGACGCGAGCGATACAGGAATCCTGAAATCTGGCTCTTTGTATGTGCACAGTGTTTTGCTGACCCGTTGCCTTATAATATGGCTGATATTGGTAAATACATGGATTAAGTGCCAACACATGCCCACACATGTGGGACTCTAGTTTGCTCAGTCCGTTTGACTGCACTTTCGTGGCACTGTGGAACGTGGGTCCCTCGCTGCCTACTAAAATGCCTAAAATGCCTCCGCGGTTTTCAAAACCAGAACCGATTTAGACATTTTAGCAAACTGAGTCTCCGTTCGTTCTTTTTAGAGGGGCTCTACAGGCTAGGTCATGGCTGACAGCCTGAAGCGAACGAAAACGGAGCTGTAACAGGCGTTTATTTGATAAGGTTTCAGTCTTAAACATTGTTTTTTCCGAGAACATTCTTCACAATCTTCCTTGCGGCACTAAAAAAGATTCAGGTTGCCTCTGATTCTGAGTAAATGAGTGCCACAGCCGGCAATAAGTTTGCAGTTTCAGCTACCAGACACAAGTAGGCGAAACTGCAAGGCGCCGAAAATCGTGCAGATTAGGAAATCTTACTTCTCCGCAAAGAAGTGAAACTTGATTTTTGGAATAGCCAACGAAGGGGCCGCGACTTTGATCTCGACTCGACGCCATGGCTCCGGGCCAGAAACGTCAGCGATCGTCCTAAGAAGTTATGTGTGTAGACTTCTCTTTGAAATTTATTTATCCGCAACCTTTTGAACTCCACTTACCAAGAACTTTGTTCAATGCATGCGGCGCGAAAAACCACTTCCTGAACGCCTGTGAGTGGCTGTTTCTGGCCTCTGCAGATGCTCATTGTACTCGTTTCCTTTTTGCTGTTTAACAGTGAAGTCTAGTCAATATCTTACTCTTTAGAACATGCCTGTGTCCCGGAACTCGGAAAACTCCACCAAGATAACGTGTGGGGTAAGCAAAGGAGGCATCGGGCAACAGCTCCACTGTCTCAGCCCAAATTGCTTCTGGTTTCATTTGTAACGAAAAATATGTGAATTGTAACGTAGCCTAAAGGTAAACCTTATGAATCATAGTTTTGAGTCCTTCGACACTGGTGCCGTTTCTCTAGAGTTGTTCAAAGCATCTCTGGAGACCAGATATAACACTGTCAAAAGAAAGTTCTAGCGTGTAAGTTAATGGCTTTCTTATTTTCGATGAGTTTATTTATTTCTAGGTTATTCAAAAGTGCTTCACGTGCAGAACAGATTTATGGGATTTTCCTGTTGTTCAACGCAGACTTTCAAACTTGGTTTCTGCAAACCACACAGAACACTATCACAGGATAGCTCTGGCATATAAGTTGATTGCTTCCTCGCTTTTTTATGCATTTGTCAACTTCTGGGTTATTCATTCCTTGTTCAACGCAGACTAACAGATTCAAACTTGGTTTCTTCAAATTTTCTTAACGGCACTGGCGCGTGCCGGAAACGAGCAGGGAAAAGAATGGAGGCCAACACGCAACCCCAACGAATAAGTTGGTATTTGAAACTGACTGTACACCCCGACAGGAACAAGAGCCAAAGGTAGGGGCAGACATGCACGGGGAGCCACTGCAGCAGCAGCCGCTGCAGCCGCTGCAGCGCTGCAGCCGCTGCGGCTGCTGCAGCGCTGCAGCTGCTGCAGATGTTGCCCCCGGAGCTTCCGCCCGTTACAAAACAATATTTGCGCTGACAAGGGCATATATGCTCATTGCTCCTGTAAGCCCAAGGCCACCTGCATGCAATGGTTGGGGTTTAATCAAATAGCGCGCATTTCGCTTCACGAATTGCTTCACGGGTCCCGGCTCAAATTAGATGCTAAGGGAAAACTACCACACATCTGTTGCTCCAGCTTGTGCAAGTTTGCAGCGAGCCTGGCGTGTCCTGCCGCAGGCAGCTGCAGCAGCTGCAGCAGATAGCGGATTCAAATTAAAGAGCTCAACGCGGAAAAAAAACTAGAGCGCAGCCGACGCACTGAAGCCAAAATAGGAGACAAACTTGCGCATGCATTCGCCCCCGGGCCCAGCCCGGACACCCCACGGTGTGCGCCTCTGCCCGGAAACGGCGACTTGCAAAAGGCAAATCTTTTCAAGAAGTGCTTGCGCACTCTTCTGCACTTTTTGAATTGCTATTAGTCAAAATGATCCGCGCTTGAGCTGTTCCCGTCCTTGTTCTCAATTTGCGGCGTAACTTGGGAGTCCAACAGCCCCCACAGGTTCCACGCAGCCACCGCCGCATCCCACACAAGCCTCTGCATGCACACAAACACGCAGTGCGCGCTGGTGTATCTACACCCCAAAAAGCAGCGAGAATGCGAGAAAACGCAAAGTTCAAAGCCAGATGCCACTTCTACTTTACTCTCCCCTAGGCCGCACGTACTGCTGCCTGCACGCAGAAACACAGCAGAACAAATGGGCAAAGAAACGGTGAATGGGCGGTGGCTGCTGCTGTTCTCTGCAGCTCCTAAACAGCAAACGGAGATGTGTCACTCTATAGTGTACACAGCAAACGTGAACGCTCTTTTATTCCTACCCTAAACAGAGCGCGAGTTCCCTGCAGCACAAAACCACAGCGCAGCATCAAACTGCAAGCTCTGCGCCGCTTCTCTAGCAAAAGTCCCTTCCCTGTGAATAGAAATGCAGCTGTACAGATGTTTGCAATTTGCAAACGCACGCAAGAAGAGCCACCAAAAAGTGCATGCAAACATGCGCAAGTAGGCACGACTGCAATACTGTGATAAGTTGAAAGAAGAACTGGACAGAGAGCGGAGATGTGAACTTGACGCACTGCAACGAAGAATCCCTCCCGGGAAAAAGGCTTCGCTTCCCATTCCTTTTTGGGCTGAAAAATGCAAAGGAACAAACAAAAAACAAACAAAACAAAAATGCAAAACAAAAATGCAGACACCTGGCGAGACCAGAAAGCCCGGGGATGCAGCTGCGCATACACCCGAGAACTGTAAGCAAATATTCGAATTCGAGCATACAGTCTGCACAGTTTCTCTTTCCTCTTTTTCTTCAGTCTTCTTTTGTAGTTTTGGTTCTCCTTTGGATGCTTTTTCCTTCAGAGGCTCCTCAACGGGAGTTTTCACGTCTTGTGGCTGCTTGTCTTCGGCGGGCACCACAACCACTCTCTGTTCCTCTGTAGACACTCCCACCTCTTCTGGAGTCTTCATATCCACTCTTTGTTCTTCTAATTCCTCTTTTTCTGGTTTCTTCTGAGGCTGTTCAAGTTTTTCGGGTTTCTCTTCAGGACCCGCCGGAACCACTTGCTGCTGCACTTCCTCTGCAGGCGCGGCCTGCTGCTGCTGCTGCTCTTCTCCCATTCCCACATCCCCGGGCTCCACTTTCTGCCACTCTTGTTCCCTAGTTGGCTGCGGCTCTGCTGCAGGAGGTTCTGGAGTTCTGCGAACTGCATTTTCGTCGAAGACCGGCGAGGCTTCTTGCTGGTCTGACTGCTGCATCGGGGGCACTTCCTTTTCTTCCCTTGGCTCCAGTTGCTGCTGCTCCACGGGCTGTTCCGTCGCAGCTGCTGCTGCTGCTGCGGGCTGCTGCACGTCTGCAGCAGCAGGTTCTTCTGCAGCAAGCTCTTCACCGGCCCCCGCCCCTTCTTCAAAAGCCGTCAAAACCAACTTCGGCAGTGGCACATTCTCCTCCAGGCCTTCCTCTTCAGTCAACTCGGGGGGCACAGCGGTTGCCCCGAAAGGCTCCAGCAGCTCCTGCTCCTCCTGGGCAGCAGCAGCATCTTTCTGAAAACCCAGCAGCAGCAGCAGCAGCAGCGACAGGATAAGAGCACGCAGCTACATGCAGCAGCATATTTGCGGAGTCAGCAGCGGCAGAAACGGAGCAAATGCAGCTGCACGCAGGACTCAGCAGCAGCACCTCTGTAAAGGCAGCAGCAGCGGAACCGGAGCAAGTGCAGCTGCACGCATGCACTCAGCAGCAGCAGCAGCAGCAAGGGCCAGACCTTCTGCTTGCCGAGGAGGAAGCGCCAGCACAGAAGAGCAACTCCGAGGACGAAGAGGAGAGGGAGGGCGCGGCTTTCGGGGCGGCCTTCGTGGGAAGAGTCCCAAAGCTCTGAAGAGGCCTCGAGAGTGCTGTCTTGAATGAGTGCAGGCTCGAGGAGTTCGGGGGGCAGCAGCGGGTCTTCGTTGCTGGGGAGCCCCAGGTCCACAGGCTGCGCTGCATGCGCTGCACGCAGCTCTGCATGCAGCTCTGCCTGCGTTGCATGCGTTCCATGCAGCTCCTCGGGGCGCGGCACCAGGCCGTCTGCAGCGGGAGGCAGCCCCTCAGTGCCCGCGGCCGTGTCTAGCTCCGGGGGCAGCGGCTGGTAGAGTTCTGCTGCAGCAGCAACTTTCTGCTGCAGCGGGGGCAGCGCGAGCAGCAGCAGCGCGCAGAAGACCCGCATTTCCCTTTCCAGGCGCGACTTCTCTCGCAGTGCAGCAGGAAACCTCGGGCTGGCAATACACCCCTGATCGAGGGCCAGCGGCAACTTGCAGCAGCAAACCCCTCCGAAAATGCAAAACAAATGGCCCGAAAAGCCGCAGGGGAAACGGAACTCCGGGATTAAGCAGCGGGCCCCCAGGGCACGATCGAACACGAACGGTGCGCCCCTCAGTGCTTCGTCCTGCAGAAATTGCTCGTCAAAACACGGGAGCCGCCCGCGGGAAGGATCAAGAAGGGGCAAAAGAAAAGAAAAAAGCCCTTTTCTGCAGAAAATAACTTGGGCAAAACAGGAATCGCAAACTTCCAAGTGCTGCAGTCCTACTGAAGCCTGTCCGCAGAGGAGCGGGTTTAGGGCAAGGACACAAGGAGGCTACTTGTTCCTATTCAGGCTCCCCCTAGCTCGGAACTTGACCCATTCAACAATAAATGCACCTTTGCATTAGCAAATATTGTGGAAAACAAAATTGCACCACAATTTTCCCGCGTTTTCCGCCAAAAATCCTATTTTCGTCTCGTTTTGCTCTCCACCAGCGCAACCTAGTGGCAGCCGAACACCAGGACCCTATCTGCTTCCCGTCTTATCCTCTCGAACTAAATGCCCCTTTTTTTCCATAAAACCCCCCCAAAACATTCAACAAACGGGAAAATGCAAAAAGTCCAGTGAGGGACAAATTCCTTTTGCAAGTGTGGCACCGCCCGGAACCCCCCTGGCTGTCGTGCTGCCTCTCGCACGGCTCCCTGCCAGTGGAAAGCTCTGCATCCAAGCATATCAAATTTCGCCTGTTTGTCTTTTATTGCTCTATGTTGGCTATTTTTTCCTGGAACTCCTTTCGAAGTTTCGCGCAAGGAGGCAGCCCTTTCGACTTTTGCTGCGTCCCACCATGATCAGATGCGTTTTTGTCGTCAACACCCACGGCAAGCCTCGCATTGTGCGCTTCTACGATGGCACAGTAAGTCATTTTTGCTTTGAAATTCTGCAAAAATTCCCTTTTTCCCTCGGAGTTCTTTCTTTTCTGCCCGCTCAGCCCCCCCGAGCTACTGCCGCGTCGCTCTTCCGTGCTTCTGCAGCCACATGAGAAGCAGCAGCATGTCATGAAACGCCTCTTTGCTGCAGTCAGCCGCCGCCCCGATGACGGCTGCTGCTGCTTCACAGAAGACAAAGAATTGTTTGGCCCGAACCACCGCATTATTTACAGGTGAGGGAACTAACCCTTGCTGCAGCAGCCCCGCTGCTGCAGCAGCGCGTCCCGCAGCAGCACGTCGCGCAGCAGAAAGAGTAGATCGCAGCTGAACCAAACTCAGCAATGTGCTGCGGCAACTCTGCAACAGCAGCAGCAGCAGCTGCGGCAGCAGCAACACGCGTTGCAGCAGCAATAGTTGTGGCAGCAGCAACAGCTGTGGCAGCAGCAACAGCTGTACCAGCAGCAGCAGCTGTACCAGCAGCAGCAGCAGCAGCAGCACTTCTTGCGGAAGCGCTTATGTGGAAGCAGCAGCTGCGGAAGCAGCTGCAGCGCCAACAACTGCAGGGCTATGGGGCTTTCTTGTTTTGTGCTGACACATTTCTTGAAGGCATTTTGCAACTCTTTATTTCATATTTGTGACGGACGAGCTGGAGAGCGAGCTGGGGATTCTTGACCTCATTCAAGTGAGCCATTTCTTTGAATTTGCGGCAGCAGCAGTAGCGCACCAAGAGGAAATAAATGCGACTTTCATTCAAGTTATAAGGTAGTCAAACTAAATCTAATAAAAAGTTAATGAAAACGTCTTCTTGTGATTTTCTTGGATTTATAAAAGGGGGGAAAGAAACTCATTTTGCACGCAGGATATTAATAAGTTGTGTGTGTTGCAAAATAAAGGAGCAGCTGCCTCTAGTGCCACAGGCATTTGCCTCTGTTCCAGCAGCTTCTAGGAAGATAATTTGATTTTCTTTTCTTTTTTTCCTTCCTTTTGCTGCATTCAGGTGTTCGTACAGGTCTTAGATGCCTGCTTTGAAAATGTCTGCGAACTGGACCTCGTCTTTCACCACGAGAAGGTGCTTTCAGTTTGCAAATTGTTTCTAGAGGCAGCGTTTTCTTTTGCTAGCGATATAATTTGGTTTTAATTTGGTTTAAATACTCAAGGAGGGGAGTTGCTGCTGCTTTGCAGCAGCAAAGAAGCAGAAGAAACCTGTTATTTTGTGGAATTCATGTTTCGGCGTCTTTGTGTCCAGTTTGGGTGTTTGCTGCTTGCTGCAGTTCAAATTAATTGCATTTTTGAATTAAATGTTCAATGGGTTGCTATTATATGTATTTTTGTTGCTGTTCAGATTAATTACATTCTTGACGAAATAATTTCGGGAGGTGAGGCACAGCCCGCAGGCCAGAATATGCGAGCCCAGCACTTTACGTGAAATGCTTTTGTGGTGATTTCGAATTCGCTTTAATTCTTTTTTAGTCCTTTTTTATGTTTGCATTAGTGAAGTGATCGGTTTCCAGTTGAATTCAGTTTGCCGCGTTTGCATTTATAAAGTAGCAATTCTGAACTCATTTCGGATCTGACCAGAATTTGCATCTACTACAACATGATGTCTTTGAATTCAGTTGTTTCTTATTCAGTTTCGAACCAAGGATGCGGTGATTTTGAATGTATTTTGGGGGTTTTTTCGAGCAAAAGTGACTTCGAATTTATTGTCCCATTCAAGTTTGCATTTTGAATGCGAAACGCGCAGGTCTGGTGATGGACACCGCAGTGGACAGCATTTTGGAGTCCGTGGGGGGAGTTAAGAAACTGGTTGATTCAGAAACATCTTTTTTTGCATAAGCGTTTTGTGGATACTTGAAGGGCCGCTTCTTTTTTGAGAATTTGTTGCAGCTTCCGCCAGCAGTGGCAGCAGCAGCCAGCTGCTTCCCTAGACCATATGATGGGACTTCAGCGGTTTACCAATATATTCCGCTTCTGAAATACTTGTTTTTCAGTTTATAATATATTTGGGACAAGTGCTTTTGTTCACAAAGCTGCTGCGGTCCAGATCGCCGCGCTTTCTGCTTCCAGTGTTCAAGTTTGTACAGATTGGCTGCAGTGTCGCGCTGGGGTGTACTGCCAGTGCTGCTGCAGCAAGTGCACTGGAGACCATTTCTTTTTTTGTTGCGTTTTCGCGCTTGTCTTCTGCTTCCGCGCCCGGCAGACTGTGCAGAGCCAGTGCAGCGTCTGCCGCTGCTGGTGCTGGTGCTGCTGCTGCTGCCGCTGCTGCTGTTTTGTCAATTCCAGTAGCTGCGCGACCCGGCAGGTGCGAAACGGACAACTAAAAACGGAAACTTGTCAAGGTTTTCGGCTATTGTACAGACACTGAAGCAGCTTTTGCATGCTTAAGAGTCCAGTTGCGTTTAAAGATGCAATTTCAGCATTTAAATCAGCATAAATGGCAGAGACGAAGTCAAGAAAGCAACGCAGCAGCAGCAGCAGCAGCAAGGAGCCACTCTCTGACGAAGCAATTCTCACTCTCCCCATTTGCTGCACTGCCAAAAACTGCTGCGGGGGCCCCTGGGGGGCCCCCGGACCCTCTAAAAATTATTTGAAGTCCTTGGGGCCCCCCCTAAAGCTCTTGTGCTGGGGCTGAAGTGGTATTTGACTTAGTTTAGAGGAGGGGCTGCTGCAGCAGCAGCTGCCCCTCTGGACAGCAGCAGCTGTAGGAGCACATGCAGCAGCGGCTCCAGCAGCAAATGCAGCAGCAGCAGCAGCAGTGCAGTGTTATGAGGCTCTTTTTCTTGAATTAAAATAATCAAATACAATTCCTTTTAAGAAATAAACTTTCTTAATTTGTAGAAAGGTTCTTCACCAACAGCGGCAGCCTTATAACCCTAAACCCTAAGCCCTAAACACCCAACAGAAAAGTCCCCACATTCAAACTGCAGCCTGCCTCGCTCCTTAAACCCTAAACCCTAAATCCTAAACCCTAAAGACCGAGCAGAGCACACGCCCAGGGGCCTTTGATGGCAGCAAGTTGCAACGCTTAGGGTTTAGGGTTTAGCAGCACTCAATTGTGCCAGCAGCAAGTAACCCGGGGGCCCGTGAGGGGCCCCGGGGGCCCCCGGGTGGCAGCAGCAGGGGCGCCCCCTTGCCTTCCAGCCCTTCACTGTCCCTTTTTGCTTCTAAGTTTCAACTCTAAAGAACAAATAAACCCAACTCCAGGTTTGGGGGCCCGTGGGGGCCCCCAAACCAGACAGTTGCAGCAGCTGGAAGCAGCAAGTGGGGCCCTAAGGGCCCCCTTGGCGGCTGCCAGCCCATGGAAGCTCGCCTGCAGCAGCTGCAGCAGCTGCAGCAGCACAAGCGCGGGCTGTTTGGTTAAGGCGGCTGTAGCGGGGCCCCCTGGGGTTTTACCGCGTTTAACAAAATTTTGAGGACTTCGAAAAGGTTTATTTGCATTAAAAACAGAATATAAAAGAATAAAGAACCTTAAAAGTCGCTGGGTCCTTTAAATATTCATAATTTATGCATAATGCACTCTGGCCCCAGCCACCAGGACACACTACAGCACAAACCCGGGCGGCCTTGCTACAGCGTTTTCTCCCGCAAAAAGGAGAAACTGGAATTAACAAATGGAAATACTTAATGGAAAATAATTTAATTCATTTAAACTCCAAAGTCTAGAGCTACACTTCCCCCCACGGGCGGCAGCAGGCCCGTAGCCGCCCCGCCAGGCGTCTAGGCAGCTGTGAAGCTGCAGCAAAATATTCCTTTTATCTGTGAATACACCCCAATCTAGCGCCGAAGAAGTGTATTTGAATTTAAAAATTTCATGTTTTCCGGCCCCCGGCGAGCTGTTTTGCCCTAGCTGCTGCTGCCGCTGCTGCTGCTGCCGCTGCTGCTGCTGCTGCTGCTGCTGCTGCTGGGGCCCCTTCGCCGTACGTTGCGTGGCGCTTCTTTCTTACTGAGACCCTCAGCCTTATCTTCATCTCTTCACCCCGCAGCAGCAGCAGCTGCCTCCGCCTATGCTCCCGGTCTCGCCTTGTCCTGAGCAGCAGGAGCAGCAGCAGCAGCGACACCAGCAGCAGCGACAGTGTCTTTGACGCCTAGTTGCCCAGAAAAGCTGCAGCAGCAGCAACAGCAGAAGGGCTGGGGGCGCCCAGCGCCTTCTGGAAATGAGTCAGCCTGTGGACCTTGCGGCGGCTGCCAACGCAGACAGCAGCAGTAGCAGCAACAGCAGCAGCAGCAGCAGCGGCGCTGATGCTGCCCCCTGCGCAGATGCAGCAGGACTACAAGGCTCTCTTCTTGCCTGCGTTGCGGAAACGCAGCAAGACTTGGCTCGAGGGCAGGAGCCCCCGCAGCAGCAGCAGCAGCTGCTGCAGCAGCCGCAGCAGCTGCAGCAGCAGCAGCAGCTGCTGCAACAGCAGCAGCCCGTGCAGGAGGAGCACAAGCAGCAGCTGAAGCAGAAGCAAGATATTTATTTGCAGCCTGCTTTTGCTTCTGGAGAAGTCGCGGGAACCCCTTTGGTGCACGAGCATGAAGAGGCCCGGCAGCAGGAGCAGCAGCACGCTCAGCAGCAGCGGCAGCAGCAGCAGCAACAGGAAAAACAGCAACAAGAGCAGCTGATACAAGAGCAGCATAAGATAATGCAGCAGGAGCAGGGCCAGCAGCAGCTGCAACAGCAGCAGCAGCAGCTACTGCAGCAGCAGCTGCTGCAGGAGCAGCAGCAGCAGCTCCTGCTGCAGCAGGAGCAGCAGCTGCAACAGCAGCAGCAGCAACAGCTGCTGCTGCAGCAGGAGCAGCAGCTGCAGCAGGAGGGGGAGCAGCAGTTGCTGCAGCAAGAGCAGCAGCTGCAGCAGAAAGGGCAGCAGGCGCTGCTGCTGCAGCAGGAGCAGAAGCGGCAGCTGCAGCAGGAGGAGCAGCAGCGGCAGCTGAAGCAGGAGGTGCAGCAGCGGCAGCTGCAGCAGGAGGAGCAGCAGCGGCAGCTGCAGCAGGAGGAGCAGCAGCGGCAGCTACAACAGGAGGAGCAGCGGCGGCAGCTGCAGCAGGAGGAGCAGCAGCGGCAGCTACAACAGGAGGAGCAGCAGCGTCAGCTGCTGCAGCAGGAGCAGCGGCGGCAGCTGGCGCAGCAGGAACAGCAGCAGACGCTGCTTCAGCAGGTGCAGCAGCAGCAGCTGCTTCAGCAAGAGCAACAGCGGCAGCTGCTTCAGCAGGAGCAGCAGAGACAGATGCTGCAGCAGGAGCAGCAGTTGCAGCAGGAGGAGCAGCAGCGGCAGCTGCTGCAGCAGGAGCAGCAGCGGCAGTTGCTGCAGCAGGGGCAAGAACGGAAGCAGCAGCAGCAGCAGCAAGAGCAGTTGACGCAGGAGCATCAAGAGCTGCCTGGGCAACAGGATCGACAACAGCAGCAGCAGCAGCGAGAACAACAGCAGCAACAGCAGCAGCAGCGAGAACAGCAGAAACGGGAGCAGCATCGGCAGGAACAGCAGCAGGAGGTGCAGCAGCCACATGAAGTGGGGCGGCAGCAGCAGCTGCAGCCTCAGCCTCAGCAGCAACAGCCACAGCCTCAGCCTCAGCAGCCGCAGCCGCAGCCTCAGCAGCAGCAGCAGCAGCCGCAGCCTCAGGCTCAGCCTCAGCAGCTGCAGCAGCAGCAGCCGCAGTCTCAGCCTCAGCGGCAGCAGCCGCAGCCTCAGTCTCAGCAGGAGCAACTGCAACCTCAGTCTCAGCAGCAGCAGCCACAGCAGCAGCAGCAGCAGCAATATCAGCCGCAGCCGCAGCCGCAGCCTCCGCCTCAGCAGCTGCAGCAGTCACAGTCACAGTCTCAGTTGCAGCAGCCGCAGCCTCAGTCTCAGCCTCCGCAGCAGCAGCTGCAGCAACAGGACCAGATGCAGCAGCAGCCGCAAGAGCATGTGCAGCAGCAGGAGCAAGAGCATCTGCAACAGAAGCAGCAGCAGCAGCTGCTGCTGCATCAGGAGCAGGGGCAGGAGCAGCAACTGCAACAGCAGCAGCAGCAGCAGCAGCAGCATGGCGCATCGGATGTCGTCGTCGGGCGCCGGCCGGGTCTCTCGCTGGACCCACTGCGGCTGGAGGCCCCCCAGGAGGTGCAGCAGCAGCAGCAGCAGCAGCAGCAGCTAGGAGATGAGGGGCCCCACAGGGTGTCTCCTCAGAGCCTTTCTGACGACTGTCTCCCCAGCGGCGCTGCTGCTGCGCTGCGGGCGATCGGCGCCGCGAACGCAGCAGCAGCAGCAGCAGCAGCAGCAACAGCGACAGCAGCAGCAGCAGCAGCAACGGGCTCGCCCTCCTCAGAGTCCCCAGGGGCCCGGAGGCCCTCAGGCACAGGGGGCCGCGGCCGCCGGCCCCACAGGCGGCACGGGGAGGAAATCCCAGAAGCAGCAGCAGCAGCAGCAGCAGCAGCAGC
>NW_013543345.1:32102-33068 GCF_000499545.2 Eimeria tenella | reverse complement strand
CAAAGGATGGAGCGAAAAAAGAAGGAAAAAACGCAGTTTCTGGGGTGTACATACACCTCAGGTATCGGGGGCTGTTGAGAACCATGGGAAGCTGGATCTGGGGATCTTCTCCAATTGAATAAATAATTCGGCGCATTTAGAAATGAAAACCCGCAAATTAAATCCATTTAAGCTATTTTAATCTTTTATTATCTTTATTTATTTCTTTTCGTCCCTCTCGCTCGACTGTTGAGCTGTACGTACACCTCCGCCGGCCAGCAGCAGCCACAAGTCAGCGGGGCTTCGGCGCGCTTTAGTTTTATCGAAAGCTGCATTATAATTGTAATTAAGTAGCTTTACTTGAGTCGAATTTGTTTATTTATTTATTTATTTTCCATTTGTTTCCTTATTTGCCTCTTGTTTCAGCATGAACTGCGCGCCGCCGTCCCCGGCGCGTTGCTGCTTGCGGCTGTGACACAAACTCTGAAAGACCCTTGAGGACTAATTGCTGCTGCCTCTTCACCTGCAGCAGCAGCAGGAGGAGCAGGAGCAGCGGCAGCAGCAGCAGCGGAAGCGGAAGCAGTATTAGCAGCAACAGCGGCAGCACTAGCGGCAGCAGCAGAAGTAGCACCGGAAGCAGCAGAAGCCGCAGCAGAAGCCGCAGCAGTAGCAGAAGTAGCAGCAGCAGCAGCAGCAGATACAGCAAACAGCAGCAATGAAGCTGCGCAGCAGCGCCGCTGCTGCTAGGCTGCTGCAGATTTGGCACACTGGGAAACGTTGCAGCTGGGGGGCCCCCAAGCTGGGGGCCCCCAACCATATGAGGGTACTGCTGGGGGCTCCCCCTAGGGGCCCCCCTAGGGGCCCCCATAGGGGCCCACCTGGGGGCACCCATGGGGGCCCCACTACAGCGCCATTGAGTTGTATGCGTTTGTCTATGAGGGGCCTAGCAGGAGACCGAGCAGCAGCAGCAGCAACAGCAGCAGCAGC
>NW_013543345.1:17284-32002 GCF_000499545.2 Eimeria tenella | reverse complement strand
CTAGCTAGCTAGGTATTTGAGGCATCGGCTCTAGCTCTCCCACTAGCTTGGCCTTGACTATGCCGCTGCTGCTGCTGCTGCTGTTGCTGCTGCTGCTGCTGCTGCTGGCCTTCAGGATAAGAAGGTGTGCGGCATATACCACAGCAACATGCGGCGGGCTCGCGAGACAGCGGAAGTGATAGCAGCAAAACTTGCTGCTGCTGCTGCTGCTGCAGAGCGCCCAGGTGTACCTACAGTTCAAGACCCGCTGCTCGCAGAAGGAGTCCCAGCAATGCCGCTGCCTCCCTCCACTGTCTTCAAGCCTACGCAGGAAACTGTTGACAAGTGCTGCTGCGGCTGCTGCTGCTGCTGCTGCTCTTGCTGCTGCTGCTGAGGATGCTGCTGGTGATTGGTTGGGGTGCCGCTGCCTCCCTCCACTGTCTTCAAGCCTCCGCAGGAAACTGTTGACAAGTGCTGCTGCTGCTGCTGCTGCTGCTGCTGAGAGCAGACGCGCTACCCTGCGTGACGCTGTTGCTGCTGCTGCTGCTGCTGCTGCACAGAGACAGCAAGCGAATAGAGGAAGCGTTTCGAAGGTATTTCTACAGAGCGTCGGGGCCTGACCAGCAGCAGCAGCAGCAGCAGCTCCTGCTGCAGCAGCAGCAGCAACAACAAGAAGCAGCCGCAGCAAACAGTAAAGCCTCCACAAGCGGCAGCAACAGCAGCAGCAGCACAAGCAGCAGCAAGCCGCCGACTGAAGAGTACAGCATCATTGTGTGCCACGGCAACGTGATCCGATACTTCTTTTGCAGGTAACAATTATTTAATTAATTCAATTAAATCAATTAAATTGAATTATTTAAATTAGATTAATTAAATCAAATTAAAGGAATTAAATCAATTTACTCACTTTAATTTAATCAATTCCACCGAATTTCATTTACGATGCATCCGTCGTGCACTGCTATCATTCAAAATAACTAATTTATTATTATTTATCATTTCCTCATTAGTTTAGCCTCATCTATTTATTAATTGTTGTTTACTTGTTTGATATTTATTTATTTATTTATTTATCTATTATAAATTATTTATTTATTTATGATTTGCTTCTCAGGGCGCTGCAGCTGCCGCGCTGCGCGTGGCTGCGCCTTGCTGCAGCAAACTGCAGCATCTCGTGGCTGTCGGTGGACAGCAGAGGTTTTGTGTCTGCGAAGCAATTCGCAGACTCCGGACACTTGAGCCCCCACCTGCTCACTTACAGATAGCTCCTGCTGCTGCTGCTGCTGCTGCTGCTGCTGCTGCTGCTGCAGCATCTCGTGGCTGTCGGTGGACAGCAGAGGTTTTGTGTCTGCGGAGCAATTCGCAGACTCCGGACACTTGAGCCCCCACCTGCTCACTTACAGATAGCTCCTGCTGCTGCTGCTGCTGCTGCTGCTGCTGCTGCTGCAGCATCTCGTGGCTGTCGGTGGACAGCAGAGGTTTTGTGTCTGCGAAGCAATTCGCAGACTCCGGACACTTGAGCCCCCACCTGCTCACTTACAGATAGCTCCTGCTGCTGCTGCTGCTGCTGCTGCTGCTGCTGCTGCTGCTGCTGCTGCTGCTGCTGCTGCAGCATCTCGTGGCTGTCGGTGGACAGCAGAGGTTTTGTGTCTGCGGAGCAATTCGCAGACTCCGGACACTTGAGCCCCCACCTGCTCACTTACAGATAGCTCCTGCTGCTGCTGCTGCTGCTGCTGCTGCTGCTGCTGCAGCATCTCGTGGCTGTCGGTGGACAGCAGAGGTTTTGTGTCTGCGAAGCAATTCGCAGACTCCAGACACTTGAGCCCCCACCTGCTCACTTACAGATAGCTCCTGCTGCTGCTGCTGCTGCTGCTGCTGCAGCCATCTCGTGGCTGTCGGTGGACAGCAGAGGTTTTGTGTCTGCGAAGCAATTCGCAGACTCCGGACACTACACTTGAGCCCCCACCTGCTCACTTACAGATAGCTCCTGCTGCTGCTGCTGCTGCTGCTGCTGCTGCTGCTGCAGCATCTCGTGGCTGTCGGTGGACAGCAGAGGTTTTGTGTCTGCGAAGCAATTCGCAGACTCCGGACACTTGAGCCCTCATATGCTCACTTACAGATAGCTCCTGCTGCTGCTGCTGCTGCTGCTGCTGCAGCATCTCGTGGCTGTCGGTGGACAGCAGAGGTTCTGTGTCTTTGAAGCAGTCTTAGATGCAAACGAGTTGCTTGCAGTTCAGCATAGCCACTCCCAAGCCAACGTTGTTTGCAGAAGCCCACCTGACAGTCCAGGGATCTATTCCGCAACTGCTTTATTTTCGATAAGAGATTATGTACTTTATGTTGCCGCCTGCGCAACGAATGCAACGCGCAAAGTGAACAAGTGCGCATGCGCAGTTCAGAGGCAGCCACTGTGTGCTGGTTGGCGTGTGTGTGCTGTGGAGTTTGATTCATCCGCGGGACTCCGTCTTTGCTAGCTTGAAGTGGTGCAGAAGAAATAGACTTTCAGAAGAAGTAGATCTTATAAACACTGTAAAAACGAATATCATACGCGTCCACGGATTCCAGTTCTTTGCATTTGGGCGATTGCTGCCTTGTTTGGTTGCTGTCTTGTGTACGGCTCGGCTAATTCTTCTACCCGTAACTGTACCTCTTTGATACTGAAGGTGCGTTTGCCCGTGAGCTCATCATGGGGAAGTCCCAGCCAAGCCTTTGCATGTTCAAGATCTATTAAGCAGTTGTTGTTTGGGACAAACGACGACCACATACGACAGTCTTATTTTGCACTACAGACGCACGAGAGCCGAGCATAGCTCATCGTACGTAGTAATAATGCAACTTGAAGCTTTCGCACAACTAAGACAACGCACAATTTGTGCATCTGTTTCTTGATGCTCGAGCAACTGTGACTTTTGAAGAGTCGTTCGGACGAAGATGTATCTGCTCACTCGCCACACTACTGAAGTTGACTGCTAGTGCTTCTGCGCTCATGTTTCAGAGTCAGCAACACCCGTGCTTCCAAGTAGGCATTCAACATGTTTATTTTGCCGTTCTCGCACCTAGTGGTGAAGACCCAAATGCAAAAGTCCAACATGGGCAGTCCAGAAGCTAAGTTGTATTGCGATACTGCTTTTAGGACGCCGAGAGACTTTTAAGCAGGCGCCAAGGAGCTACTTCAATATATCACAAAGAGTTTTAAATAATCCTTTTCAGCAAATGATGCACTCCCTAGCGTTTCTATATCTGGGCTCAGGGCGGCAATGAATGCCCAAGAAGACACAGGATCACACCGAAAAGCTCATGGAAACGAAACGGTCTCCAATTAAATACTTGACAATGCGCGAGACAGTGCATGGAAACTACAACCTGGGGCATATCGTGCACACGTGGATTGCAACCGTTCACAATAACACAAAAACCAGCATCGCAGAAAAGGTTGCATGCCCGCTACGCAGCCTAAACTGCACATTCAGAAAACCTCACTGACAAACTGGATGGTTTAACCATTTCTTTTGCATGAATGTAGTCAATCAAAAAATGAAACTTATTGTGCCACTTCAGGTTCCCAGCGATGGCTGGTTGGCCTGGTAGCACGCTTTGTGCAGTAGGGTTCCAATATAGTTGTGAGCCTCGCAGCGCATCCCACATACGCCCTGCAGCTTCCACATGCCGAGATAATGGTGCGCGGCACATGCTAAAGGAAGCGGGTCCTTAAGTGCAACAGCATTTACGTGAAGTGGCTGCAACAGTAGCTCGCCACTTCTCGTGCTTTGCAAGTACAAAAGCAAGCTCTTCTGTGAAAAGCTCTGCATTGAGACGCTCTGTAACAAGCTCAAGATTCACAAAGACAATTTGCATCAAAGCCTACGAGTATTGGAGTTGACGCCGGAGCAAAAGCACTTCGACCCACGCCGCCTCATATGCATATTAGAAACGGATCTTCCCATTCCCGCACAAGAGCTAAACGTTCACTGCATATATTTCCAAGCGATTCTGTCGCAGTATGATCTGCAAACACAAGTCGTCTGGAGACGACAACACCTTTCACTGAAACGGACAGTGAGAGCGACTGTGCACGAGAACTCAATATCAATTCTGTTTGCACCTCAGATGCAATTCGGGTGGACCTTGCATATCTTCACAAAGAAATATTTCAGAGCTTTGCAAAAGCGACGCGCATCCTCCCATAGCATCTTCAACTCCAAAATCTTCTGATGTTGGAACGCACAAAACGTCACACTGTCCCGGGCTGCGAATGATTGTGCTTTGGCACTAGCCAAACAGCCGCGCTGTGTACTTTAAACTCTTTTACGGCGTCCACAGTGGCGGAAAATCCTTTCCAGATAGAAGCACGAATACTCCAACGGCGAGGAAGTACCACGAGAGCTGTGCCAGGTGCACTGGAAAGTGAAAAGCCACTGTTTGTTCGAAAATCCTCTATACCATTTTTCTTGATTAGATGTTTCCCACAGGCTCCTATTACTGCGTCGACTTCCAACAGTCTGCATTAATGAAACTGTTCACACTGCCTGTTGCTGAATCCACCACCATTTCCTATTCTGCTCATCTTTAGAGTTAAATCTCTGTACAATGCGCGAAAGTATGCTTAATAGATACTCAACTAACTAACAACTGATATGATACGGAAAGTCGTAAAAGTGTCATGACTGTTTAGCCTGTTGAGCCCTCTTAGGCGCCTCCAGGCAAAACAAAGAGGGATCGATCACACAAAAGCCTAAGGGTTCTCCATTCGCTAAACTGAGACTGAAATCGAGCCTAATGAGCACTTTATAATTTATAATAAGTCATCGAGCCCTGTACACACCGCAATGAATTGGATAATTATTCTTTATATATTTGTTTCATTTTTAATAAAATTTTTTGGTTAAATTAATATATTAAACAAAATAATACACCTCCTTGTTTTAATTTAATTGTTCGCTGTGCTCTGGGAGCAGAAGCGGAAGGGGAGATTGCAAAGATATAAGCCAAGAAAGTGCCTACTTGCCTATATTCCACTTCACCTTACGTGTGAATATGAACATTCTCACAGCCGATCTTAAGCCCAGTGTTGTGGCAACAGCTTTGATCGAGCATCCAACGCACGAACTAAGAACGCAGCTCACTGCAATATAAGCTGCGTGTGGATCGGAACTTCCTAGTTACACACAAAGTAGTGATGAACTCTTTTGTCAAAAAACGTCCCAGAGTCACTACTCCAGAATATCAGTTTCTCCGTGCTGAGAGGAGTATGTAACACCCCTTTGCGTGTGCAGACGCATTTCAATCGCGTCGAGAAAGCGCTTTTTATATGTTGCAGGCTGGTACACTTTAGGCTTTTGCATCTTGCGAGCTGAGACGGCAGGCACATTTATGCATTTAAGTGACCTTCATCCGCGTGCTTTTGGCAATAAATTCCCCTGTAAGCTTGCCGATTCGCAAGTTGAGGTGTTGTGCAGACTAATAGGGAGGCTGGATAAAGACAGGAAGACAAGACAGTTAGTTTTGACTGCTTGCAATGCGCGAGACTAAGCCTACTTTACCGGACTGCCAAGCTTTGTCTTGTTTTTCCAGGGAAGGCTTTTTGCAATGATCGCATAGCACGTGCACAGTGTTGCAGCACAGCATCGAAACATCTCAGTGGAATGTGAAGCAGCAGCGGGAGCCGGGCATGCACACTCCTGGCGTCTCTGGATTCAGCCTTTCGCGGAGAAAATAGTATTGTGTAACAGAGGAGCAACAAGCGCTTCCAGTGATCTATAAGGCATGTGTCCTGCTAAGCACACTGCGCCGTTGTCACCACGGTTATTCGTGTTGTTTGCATGCGCCGAGGTCGTGCAAGGGGTGCCATTGGAAATGCAAAAGAATAAACTAAAAGCCAAGGCACGAGAAACAACTCAAAGGAACTGCAAAGTGCTTTACAAAAAATAACGAATAGCCTAGTTGTGCGTGCATAGATATCTTTTATACGCAGTCTTAGGGAGCAGGCAAAGGTCACCCTGCGCTGACGTTTATCTGCAAACAAAAGCGTATGAACTGAACGCGCCAAAACATGTGAGACGTGTGCCCATAGCAGATGTATTGGTAATGCGCAAAACTTTGGAATTAGAAACTGGATATTGCAGCCAGCAATGCTCCGCGTCCAGTATAAAAGCCATTTACAGCGAAGTGCAACAAGTCAGTAGGCCATAGGGAAGGACTGAAAAGCACAATAAAGCACTCAGGTTGCTTTTTCCACATGCACGCTTTCGCTGTTTATCTTTTCCTGCGGTCTTCGTGACGCATTTCCTGAAATCCCAGTTCAGTCCTCTAGTCGGTGAGCGTGGAGCACAAGACGGAAAGCAGGCAGTTTCCTTTCCGTAGAACAATGAGTCTCGCAGGGCACAGAAAAGCTGCATTTCATAATTCTAGCATTTGGCAAGCAACTCTATGAAAGACGTGCAGAATACACCTTGGCAGTGCAATTCTCAGATCTTATGAAATTCCAGCTCAAAGCCCCCCTTCTTGATCCTTTCAAAGCTCACAATCTGTAGAATGAGCATTGCCATCAGAGGCTTTTTAACTGACACGGTATTCTACCGTAAGCGCGAAACTTAGCTTGGCAGGAGAATGTTCAAGGCTAGCCTGCAAAGTCTGCTTGTACTTCCGTCTTTTCAATCACAGTCGAGCCGTGGTAAGCAAAAGAAAATACTATTAGAGTTCTTTGCGAGTGCACTTCAGGTTTGACAACCATACAAAGAGCACTTAAGTAATCCCGCACTTGCGCCATATCCTCGTTAGTGCTCCATCGCACTTCATCAATGCATTAAGATCAGCAGCATGCAGGGCAGGAAGGATAACGAAAGACATCTGAAAAAGTTGATTTGTTGTTTTCACCACGTTCGACTGAGCACACCTTCAAACTCCAGCTTTAATAAGCCTGCACAGCAACGCATAGCAAACCCCATTCCTGGAAATCAATACTACCTGCTAGCTGCGCAGGACGAACTGCCTGGAAGTTGAAAAGTTTCAATCAATACATGCCTTTCCTCCGCATGAGCTTGGAAACATATGAGATGCACCTTGTTGGACTTTTCCATAAAGAGGAGCCAAAACCAAGAAGTCTTGCGCTCACTTTACTGTTGAAACTTAGGAGTTGAAATGTCACAAGTGCACATGCGCCAGCTTTTGCAACTTCTGGTGGGGAGCTACTGCATCACTATTAACGTGACACATCTCATCTCGTGCATCTTTTTGGTGTGGCACTTCGCGTGCAAGTAAAATGCAGAAAATTCAGGAGCGGCTGTGCATGCATATTTATAAGAGCGCGCGAGAGCTACCATTCAAATGTGCCACTAAAACAAAAACCAATGCGGATGAAGAATAACGCCTTTTCTATTCAAAGGTGGAAATGAAGAGGTCACACGTTAGCTGCTTGCTCGGCACACTGTTGGGCGAATCCTGCCAAAGAAATGGCTATCCTTCTTGTCATCAGAATGAGCCATAAAGAAGAATAGAAGAAGAGATAAAAATATATCACAACTTGAGAGACTTCTCAGACATTAGTACATCTGTTCTTTTTCTGGTCCCTGATCTTTCGTGTGTGCTATGAGGCCTGTATTTTTGAGAGATAAACGTTACGCCAGTAATTTCCAAGAAAAGGAAGCATATTGCAATCTAGGATGTCCGCAAGCTGTCAATTAATGAAGCTCGAGAGGAAGAAAAGTGTCAAAAATCGGCATTTTATTCCTGTTTGGCTTTTGAAGAAGTGCGTTGTTCAGCTGTACAAGGTGAAGTGCTCAGGATCGTGAACGCTCAGTTTGCGAACTCTACTTTGTTTGAGAGTTTTGAGCAGCACCTAAACAGACAGACGGGAGCTGGTGCAGTTCTGAGTAAAGTAATGCATGCAAGTAGAGTAGAGGACTGAAGATCCTCAGGTCCCCATATATTTATATTCTCCAGTTGTACATACATGATAAGCATCTGCGGAGTGATGGCTGCATGCAGAACGCGTTGTGGCTGCACTGCATGCAGCTGTTTTAGATTAATCGGCCCTCCTGCAGCTGCACATATTAGGAGTGTCTTGAGATGGCAGCAGCAGAACAGCAGGGGCTTCATGGAGTCGTTTCAGAGAAGCCCAAAGCGCATCTCCAGGGGCTCCCTGTCTTGTTCATTCTTCATGGAGTTCAGCAGCTGGTCATGGAAACCAAGTCCAAAAGCGCACTCTCTAGCTGTCACTTAAACACCAGCTTTCAAACTCTACGCAAACGCGAGAAGGGGTGGCGGGAAAACTGAAGTGCAAGTTCTGCACTTGTTGAACACAAACTCTTTTGCAAACCAGTTCTGAACATCATCTGAAGAGGGGCAGGGCTGAGAGGGCTTGAGTGGCCCGGAGGCAGCAAATGCAAAAACGAACTTCTTAGATGTGAAGACATCTTCGACAGGGCGTGTTTGACGGACACAACATTTCTTAGCAGGTCTTTCACTGAAGTCTGAAGTCCGTTAGGAAGCTGCTGTGCTGCAGTGCTGCTGCTGCTGCTGAGCTTAGCAGCAGCACTATATACAAAAGAAACGCCAAGAAAAACGCAAAGAGATGGACAGAAGTACCTGCATTTAATGCCATGTTTCCACGCCAAAAGCCCGCTTGTTTGCATGAATAAAGCAGTCCAAGTGCACTAACAACTCCACCACTCGCTGCACTTTATATATATACAAGTTTTCGACGAATCTAAGAAAAAGTTACTTCCTTTCTCTCAACAAAACGCCACAATGCGCGCTTTTGCGCACGACAACTTGTGCAAGAAAGGCCACAGATTGCCACATTACATTAGCACAGCAAGTCTTGCATAAATTTCTTTTTTAGCACAACAAGTCTTGCATAAATTTCTTTTTTAGCACAGCAAGTCTTGCATAAGTTTCTTTTTTAGCACAATATGTCTTGCATAACTTGCTTTTCTTGCGCCTTTTGCCGGAGTCTTTAGCTGGTTTTGTTGTTTGTTTATAAGACTTGCTTCTGCGCCTGCAGCGCTGCTTCTTGCACAGGGAGCAGTGAGGGCCCTAAACCCTAGACCCTAAACCCTAAACCCTTGGACAGCAGGTTGTTGGAAGCTAACAGTCTGTTAGTCTCCGAGTGTTATATGCAGAGGCTCCCTCAAAAAGACAAAACCCGCATTATGAAATGAACTCATTTTATTCTCCAACTCGGCATTAACATGCTTCCCGTATTCCGCAGACTCCGCACAAGCTTTTTATTTAATTCCAACAGAAACATTTAACTGAACAAACTCTTAAGCCGCGTTTGAAAACTGTTTCACTGCAGGCAAGGTGTACAGACACTCGCCATGCATGCGCTCCAAACACAAACAACAGTCCCGTCAGCAGCATGCACTGGTCTCCCCCCAAACCCCAAAACCCGCGTCTAAACCCTAAACCCTAGCCCCAAACCCTAAACCCTAAACCCGCGCAAGAGTTTTTCTGGTAAGTGCTGACAAGCACTTTTCAAAAAGAGGGTCGGTGATAAACACCGCCCACCACTGTCAACAAATAGTGGAATGCAGCCAGGGACGTGAAGGAGAAGCCCCAGTTTGTCTTCACTCCACAAACCCACAGTGGTCTTCACAACCCCACCAAATCACCACCTCTGGGAATGCATAATGTATGAGAGGCTCCCAGCCTGTTCCTTCTGGCTTGCAAGTCTGTGACAGGCAATGCATGCGCAGAAGCAAAAGAGGACGCAACGCAAGGCTGCAGCAGTAGCACACACAACACACACTGCTGCTGCTGCTGCTGCTGCTGCTGCTGCTGCTGCCGAGGGCTTTTAAGTTTCTCAAAGCACGCTGTGTGAAGCAGCAAACAGCGCGGGACCACCGCGTTGGTCTCGGCGAAGTGATGGCTACTACCAAGTAACCGGCAGCTGCTGCAGCTGCAACGGACGCGGAGAAGCAACTGCAAAGGCGGCTGCTGCAGCAGAGCAGCAGCAGCAGCAGCAGGGAAAAAACGGTTGTTGAAGCTGACCGGCAGCAGGAGGAACAGCAGAAACAGCTGCTGAAGCGGAGCAGCAGCAGCAGAACCAGCAAGTGCAACAGAGCAGCAGCAAGTAGCAGTAGCACAGGCAGCAGCAGACGCAGCAGCAGGTGTAGCAGCACAAACAGTAGAAACAGCAGTTGCAGCAGAGACAGTTGCAGCAGAAGCAGCAGCAGCAGAAGCAGCAGCAGCACGGCTGGAAGGCGGCTGCCAAAGTCGCCCTAGCAGCACACAGGCTGCTGCTGCCCGAAGCAGCGGCAGCGGCGGAAGCAGCAGCAGCAGCAGACAAAGCAGCAGCGGCAGCCGCTGCTGCTGCAGAGGCGGTGAATGACGCAGTAGCGCCGTCCAAACATTTTAACAGCGAACAGAAGTAGCAGCAGCAGCAGCAGCAGCAGTGGATGTTCTGTCGTCTATTTTTGCTTTTTCTCTACCCAAAGCGATTCTTTCTATTCCCATTTATTATTTTTTTCGAATTAAATCCCCTTTCATTATTTACTTTAGTTGTATTATTTATTTATTATTTATTTATTATTTATTTATTTATTTATTTATTCTTTTTCCTTTATTGCCTTTCATATTTGCTGCACCCAGCTGCAGCAAAAGGGCCCCTGTGGGCTGTGGGGTGTGCGTCCAGCAGAAAAGTCTATCTTCATGCGTTTTGAAATTTTAAAAATGAAATTTTAAAATTAAAAACAAAAATATGTTTTTGAACAGAGTCATTGAAGGTCTTTTAAAAAGTGGAAAAAGGGGACAAAAATAAGAATTTAAAAAGAGAAGTTCTTCATTCAAGTGAAATCGCCAAACCGGCGAGGGAATCCGGGTGTACGTACACCTGCTGGAATTGTAAGAGCTGCTGCACAGAGCCTCGCGGCTGGGGGGGAAAGTCTGCTGCAGTTTTACTAATTCTTTTTTGCTTTTTCAGTTAAATAAACGGGAAATGCGTGGATTAGACGCAAGAGCAGCAAAGCAGCAAAGAGCGTTTGTACAGAGCTGCAGCAGGGGAGGGCGCTGAGGTGTACAGGCAGATGTTGGAACCTTTAAAAGGGATTTATTTTGTTTTTCTTTTTAAAAGTGTTTATTTTAATTTTTAATTGCTGGAAGAGATAGATTTTGAGCTGCTTAGGGGCCTATTGCAGCCGACAGACCCCCCAGCCCCGTTGCTGCTTGCTTGCTGCGGGCGCGGCGTTGGGGTGTATAGACAGCTCGCTCACTGTTTTGCAGCCACTTTCCATGGGAAATAACTTTCATTTTTAATTCTTTTGAGAATTAAAAAGAACAGAAACGCGTTTGGAGCCCCAGAGACGCAGAAGACGGAAATGGTAAGCCGCTTCGGCTGCAGCCGGCTCAGCAGCGGCCCGCCGCGCCTTCCTTCGCCTTTATTTGGACCTTTTTGGATTTATTTCTCCAAATTTATTCCTTTTAAACTTCTAATTAAATAAATTAAGCGCTTTTTACTTCCCGATGGAGTGCAATTGAGTGCAGCAGCAGGTGTACATACACCAGAGCGCCGCGCCGCCCGCCCTCAGTCAGAAGTTCCTCTCCAGCTCTTTCATTTTTTTGAATTTTTCTCCGTTTTTCCAGCTTTTTTTTGCATTTTCCAAGTTTGAATTGCAATTTTTGAATTTAAATTGCAATTTGTGAATTCAAAATGGCATTTAAACTGCTTTTTGGCCTTCTTTTCCTCTCTAGGCGCTCCGCAGAGCCGCCCTTCGCCTCAGCGCCAGATTCTCTCTGCCGCCGCTCCCCTATAAGCCCGACGCCCTGGAGCCCTACATTAGCGCTAAGACAATTGAGCACCACTATGGTGAGTTTTAATTGAATTCTTTTACTTTTAATCCCATCGCAGCAGCAGCAGCAGCAAGAGCAGCAGCAGCAGCAGCAGCAGCAAGAGCAGCAGCAGCACCAGCAGCGGTTTTGGTGGCGGCAGCAGAAAAAAGAACGGCTCTGTTGCTGCAGCAGACGGGACCCCAGCAGCAAACAGCAGCTGCCACTGCAGCAGCAGCAGTTGCAGCTGCATCTGCATCTGCAGCAGCCTGCAGGAGTAGCTGCTGCTGCTGCTGCTGTTGGTGCTGCAGAGTCACTGAATACCGGTTCATCTGGCAGCATGGCCTTCGCGTAAAATCCATCCAGCCAGCAAATAGATAAATAAATAAGTAAATAAATAAATAGACTAATTAATTTAATTAAATTAATTATTTGCTGCTGCAGGGAAACACCACAAGGCTTATGTGGACAACTTGAACGCCTTAGTTAAGGACAGCAACAACCCGATACACCAGAAGCTGGAAACTATAATTAAAAATGAAAAGGGAAACATCTACAACCAGGTGCTGCTGCTGCTGCTGCTTTTGCTGCTGCTGCTGCTGCTGCATTTGCTGCTGCTGCTGCTGCTGCCTTTGCTGTTGCTGCTGCTGCTGCTGCTTCCACAGCCATAACTGGGACTTTGCCTTCATTCTCGCTGCCCCCGCTGCTGCTGCTGCTGCTGCTGCTGCTGCTGCTGCTGCAGGCTGCGCAGGTGTGGAACCACACGTTTTACTTCAACTGCCTGGGGCCCCCCAGCGAAGAAACTGCTGCGCCTTTGGGGCCCACTTTGAAGCGGCTGGAAAGAGATTTTGGAAGTTTGGAAAACTTCAAAAATGAATTCAAAAAAAAAGTTCTCGGACACTTCGGATCCGGTTAGCTTCTGCTGTTGCTGCTGCTGCTGCTGCTGCTGCCATGCTGCTGCGGTGCTGCTGTGTTGGTGGTGATGCTGCTGCTGCTGCAGCGGTGCCCGTCTTTCACTCCCGCAACTCTCACCGCCGCTGCTGCTGCTGCTGCTGCTGCTGCTGCTGCTGCTGCTGCTGCAGGGTGGGTGTGGCTGCTGTACAACACTGCGACGGACAAGCTGGAGCTGGCGGAGGGCCACGACGCAGCAGCACCTTTGACTTTTGCTGCTCGCAGCAGCCCGCTGCTTTGCTGCGATGTTTGGGAACATGCTTTTTATTTGGACACGCAGCAAAACAAAAGTCTTTATTTCGAAAACTTTTGGAAAGTCATTAACTGGCACTTCGTCAACGAACAGTTCGTCAACAACCTCCTCGAGACCTACTGACCAGCAGCAGCAGCAGCGCAGCAGCAGCAGCAGCAGCAGCAGCAGAGGCGGCGGCAGAGCTGCAGCAGCAGCAGCAGCAGCAGCGGAGAGGCGGTAGCAAGCACTACGTCCTCGGACTGCTCACCAGGAACTTTACTAGGTAGCTGCAGCAGCAGCAGCAGCAGCAGCAAGTGCTGCTGCAGCGCAGAAAGAGAAGCAGCAGCAGCAACCGCTGCTGCTGCCGTTTTACCGATGAAGAAACTCCGCAAACATCTCCCCTCCTTAGAATCTCACCGCAGCTGCTGCCGTTGTTGCTGCTGCAGTTGTTGCTGCTCCAGTTGCTGCTGCTGCTACTGAAGTTGCTGCTGCTGTTGCTGCTCGTCTTCATTGCTTTGTATCGGCTCAAGTTGCTTGGCAGGTGGCTGCTGGAAATAGGGTTCAGGGCTTAGGGTTTAGCAGCTGTAGGGTTTAGTGCAGCAGCAGCAGCAGCTGCTGCTGCTGCTGCCGGCAGCAGAAGAAAGCATTCGTAATTAAAAGATGCAGCAGTTTCCGTTTGCTTGGTTCAACACATTGAATAAATATTCTAAAGCGTGGCTGCTGCTGCAGCAGCAGCAACAACTGCACCAGCAGCAGCTGCTGCTGAAGTAAAACAGCAGCAGCAACAGCAGCAGCAGCTGCTGCTGTGCGCCGCAGGAAGTATCATCAAGAATATTTTGCGCACATCTCTGTGAGCTACTTTTAAAAGTTTCTACTGCAGCAGCAGCACTGCGAGCAGCTGCTGCAGCGGCTGCTAGAGCTGCAGCTGTGGCTGTTGCTGCTGCAGGTGCAGCAGCAGCAGCAGCAGCAGCAGCAGCAGCATTAAAAGGATCTAAATTATATTTGGGACTGCTGCATCTGCATGAGCTGCCGCTGCTTCATAGCGCTGACCTGTTCGATGGTGCCTGCGAACCTCTGCTGCTGCTGCATTTGTTGAATCTGCTGCTGCTGCTGCTGCTGCATCTGCTGCTGCTGCTGCTGCCGCTTGACCAGCTGCGCCCCCCCGCTGCTGCTGGGGGCCCCCCCCGCACCCTTGAGGGCCCCCACACCCGGCAGCGGGACCCCCCCAAGTGCAGCAGCAGCAGCTTCTGCTGTTGGATATAAACCATAGTGCTGCGCAAAAGCTTCTATTTCTGAAGGCCCCAAAGCTTCAATTTGCTGCAGCCCCACAATGTGGGTGGCCCCCAGCTGCACCTTGGGCACTTGCGACAGCGAGCGCACCGAAACCCGCCGCTGCTGCTGCTGCTGCTGCTGCTGCTGCTGCTGCTGCTGCTGCAGGTGCTGCTGCTGCTGCTGCTGCTGCTGCATGCGCATCTGCATTTGCTGCTGCATCTGGTGCTGCAGCTGCTGCTGCATCTGCTGCTGCATCTGCTGCTGCTGCTGCTGCATTTGCTGCTGCATCTGCTGCTGCAGCTGCTGCAGCTGCTTGTGCTGCTGCTGCTCCGCGGACTGGGTTGAGGCTCCCCCCAATGACCCGTCGAAGCCGGGCGTTGCTGCTGTTGCTGCTCCCTGCATGGCCTTGACTTGCTGCAGGAACTGCTGGTGCAGCTGCTGCTGGATCTGCTGCTGCATCTGCAGAACGTGCTGCTGCATCTGCTGCGCCACCTCTTCAGGGCTAAATCTGCTGTCAGCAA
>NW_013543345.1:9099-17184 GCF_000499545.2 Eimeria tenella | reverse complement strand
ACGCAGCAGCAGCAGCAGCAGCAGCAACGCTTTCAAGTTTACGGAGGGCTTCTCCTCATCCTGTGAAATATTTCTGTTTCTTTTTAGTTTCTGACTCTCTGCTGCGCACTCTGCTGCAGCAGCAGCAGCAGCAGCAGCGAAGGTGACTGTAGCAGCAGCAGCAGCAGCAGCACGCTGCTGCAGCCCTATCGTCCTGTTTTTTTCTCTAGAACCTAAAATAGGCTCCTGCAACTTCTTCAAACTAATGCTCACTCTTTAGTCTTTTCGTTTCAGGGTTTAGGGTTTATAAATTAAATTTAGGGTTTAGGGTTTAGGATTTAGGGTTTAGGGCTCAAAGTTCACTCACGCCCTTAGCAGAAGCAGCAGCAAAGAAGAAGTTGTGAAAAAGCGTAGCAGTTTCTATACTTGTTGCCTCAACATCTAAACCATAAACCCTAAACCCTAAACCCTAAACCCTAAAAGGGAATTGAATGAAATGTGAGGGCCAGAGCACATCAGCAGCAAAATTCAAAGCCCACCTGATGAACAAATAAATGATATGAATGAATAAAATGTAATTAATTAATTAGTTAATTAATTAATTAATTATTAATTAATTATTAATTAATTAATTAATTAATTAATTCCCATTTGTTCAGTTCTCGCGACAGCCTGCAAACAGAAAAGCGCGACAAGTGGTTTTGGAAAAAGAAGAAATAAAAAACAAGACACTTAAAACTCCCTTTTAATTTAAAAATCAACATTTAAATAAATGCATTCAAAATTGAAAATAATAAAACCGTTTGGGGTGTATGTACACCTGAGGTCTATTTACACCTGAGGTGTACGTACACCCCAAATGCATTTCAATAAAAACCATTTTGAGACTTTTGCGGAACTTCAAAAAACTTTACTTTAAACTTGAAGATTTAAAAATAAATAAATTAATTAATTAAGTAATTAAACCTCCAATAAATTAATCGTAACATTACTTCTCACAAAACCCTAAACCCTAAACCCTAAACCTTAAACCCTAAACCCTAAATCTTGAAATTTGCTATTTATCAATTCTCAAAACTCTGTAAATGAATAAATGAATAATAGAATATATATACTTAATTTAAATGCACAAAATGCAGAAAAGTGCACAAAAGCCCTTAAAAGGACTTTAATTATTTTTAAATGAAATATTTTAATTTAAAGATAAACAACTCAAAAATTAAAATTTATATTTCCGCATTTTAAAATAAATGGGCTTTTCCTATTTTCTGCAAAGCCCTCAAAAACTTTAGCACAGAAACGCGGACGGAGGGTTTAGGGTTTAGGGGTTTAGGGTTTAGGGTTTAGGGTTTAGCGTTTCGACCGTTCGGGCCCAAACGTTCATGAAATTCTATTTGTAGAAGCTTATAAATGCATTTGAACCCTTAAACAATTCGCTGTGAACCCTAAACCCTAGACCCTAAACCCTAAACCCTAAACCCTAAACCCTCTTCGGTGACCCTGATAGCTGCTGCCCTCGCTCCAGCGAAGCTGTGAGAGTATACGTTCGCAATGAATTTATTTTCTTTGAAATTTAAATTAAACCCTAAACCCTAAACCCTAAACCATAAACCCTGGAACCCTTTAAAGATGGAATGGAAACCTTTTTCATCCGACGGCTCAGCGTTTAGGGTTTAGGGTTTAGGGTTTAGGGTTTCTGCAGCAGCTAAGCATACGCTGCCTCTCAAGACCGCCTGAATCAAATGAAACGCCTGCTTCTCACTATTAAGGGTTTAGGGTTTAGGGTTTAGGTTCTAGGGTTTAGGGTTTACGGTTTGGGGTGCGCGGCGGTGGCTGCGAGCATCGGGGCTTGGCTTTCGCAGTCTGTGTTGAGAAAACGAAATGAAATAAGATAAAGTAAAATGAAATGAAATAAAATAAAAAATAAAAATAAATAAATGAAAAGAAATAAAAGAAATAAAGAAAAGAATTTGAATTCGATTTTATTTTTTAAATCTTCTTTCTTCCTTTTTTAAGGAGCGCGGGCGTCGGAGCGGCGGGCGAAGCCGCAAACCCTAAACCCTAAACCCTAAACCCTAAACCCTAAACCCTAGACCCTAGGGTTTGCAATGAGCAGCGGAGGCGTGGTGTGCGTGGTTCGGGACAGCAGCAGCTGCAGCTGCTGCTGCCACCGCTACTGCAGCTGCAAGTGCTGCAGCTGCTGCAGCTTGGCTAGCTGCCGCAGCTTGAAGAACAAAGCGCTAGCTAGCCAATCTGCTGCTGCACTGGACTTGCATGCGTGGCTAGCTGCTGCAGCACACGCTGCTGCTGCGCGGCGCGCGCGGTTTGCTGCTGCTGCTGCAGCGCAAGCAGCCAAAACCGCCAGTGTTGCTGCTGCTGTTGCTGCTGAAGCGAGAGCAGCAGAAAGAGATAAGTTTGTCAAGTTGCTGCAGTCCACTCCCAGCAAAAGTTCTTGTCTTTCTTTAGTTTTAAGAAGACAAAAAAAATTAGGGTTTAGACCCAAATCCGAAACCCTCCTCATTCAGCAGCAGCTCCTCGTCAACGGCTGCTGCGCCCCAAACCCTAAACCCTAAACCCTAAACCCTTGCTGCCTCTGCGCGGGGCGTCGCGGAGGAGGCCGCTGCTCGCCGGGAGGCCGCTCGACCGCCCAAACCCCAAACCCTAAACCCTAAACCCTAAACCCTAAACCCTCGCCACGGCAGCAGCTCCTGAACCAAACCCTAAACCCTGGCAGCTGCATTTTGCTGCTTCTTTTTTATTCTTTTGAGCAGCACCCAAATAACAAAAACGTTTTGGGAATAATTGCACGCCAAACCCTTGGCCTCTTCTTCCCCCCCTTAGGGTTTAGGGCTCAGGGTTTAGGGTTTAGGGTTTAGGGTTTAGGGTCTAGGTTTTGGGGTTTGCGGCGCTGTGTAGGTGAATAGAGCGACATAGGATGGAGAGTGTCTGGGTCCAAGGGTCTAGGGTTTAGGGTTTAGGGTTTAGGGTTTGGATTCAGCATCTAGGGTTTAGGGTTTAGGGTTTAGGGTTTGGAGCTTCAGGCTGAGGATTTAGACGGCGGAAGATGCTCGCAATATTCACTTTCTATAGTATAAAAACAAATAAAACAAGTAATAAACAAATAATAAACAAAAATAAACAAAAATAAACGAATAAATAAAGAAATGGAATTAAGTTGAGCTGCTTGCTGCCGCGGTGCTCGGGGTGTACGTACACCTGAATCTAAGGCGGCTTCGTGAAAAGGGAAAAAGAAATTTAATTTAATTCAAAATTTTTATTTAAATTGTTTTAAGAAGATTAAATTTAATTTAATTCAAAATTATTTTACTTTAATTGTTTTTAACTTTAAACTGCTGCTCACTTGAGGTGCTGCTCGCCACAGAGACTCCAGGCCCAGCCTGTTGCTGCTGCTGCTGCTGCTGCTGCTGCTGCACGCCTCCTCTCCTAGGTGCTGCAGCAGCAAACGCAAAGGCCACGCAGCAGCAACTGCAGCAACTGCAGCAGCGGGTGGAACAGAGAAAGATACAGCAGCAGCTGCAGCAATAGCACCGGCAGCAGCAGCAACAGCAGCAACAACGGCAGCAGCAGCGGCTGCTGCTGCTGCTGCAACGTCAGCATCCGCCGCAGATGCTAAGCAGCAACAGCAGGAGGGCCGGAGAAGCGAGCAGCAGCAACAGCAACACAAGGCCAGCAGCGGCAGCAGCAGCAGCAGCAGCAGCAGCGGATGGCCTACAGTGAGCAACAGCAGCAGCAGCTTTGTGTCAGCAGCATCTTGGGGCTGCTGCAGCGTCTCCATTCCGCATGCACGGAGCAGCAGCAGCAGCGGGGGCTCGTTGCTGTGCTGCAGTGCAGCAGCAGCAAGAGCCAGACTCAGCTGCGTCAAAGCCGCTTTGCTGCTCACAACCGCAAAAAGGGTTTAGGGTTTAGGGTTTAGGGTTTAGCTCTGCGCAGGGGAGCCGGGCGCAGCCCCACTTTAGGGCTTAGGGTTTAGGGAAACGACCCCCCGGCCCTGAACCCCAAACCCCAAACCCTAAACCCTAAACCCTAAACCCTAAACCCTACTTGCTTTGGTGCTGCTTAATTGCTGCAGCAACTTTGTAGATTAAAGCTGTCAGGGCCTCGGGCGGCAGCTGGTGCACATCGAACTTGCATTTAGTCCTTAGGGTTTGCGCAGCAAAGCAAACCACCTGAGAGCCAAACCCTAAACCCTAAACCCTAAACCCTAAACCCTAAACCCTAAACCCTAAACCCTAAACCCTAACCCCTCAAGCGCGAACCCCCGCGCCCGAAATCCACGCCCGCACGCCGCCAGCAGCCCAGCGGCTCCCTCGACGCCAGAGCTTCAACCACAAGGGTGTAGGGTTTAGGGTTTAGGGTTTAGGGTTTAGGGTTTACCTCCGCACTCAGGGGGGGCTGCTTCGGGGCCAGCAGCTCAAGCGAAGCCTCCCAGGCCCCTGCAGATTGCTGCCAAGACCTCAGCCATTCGTCTCTGAGCCACAAACCCTAAACGCTAAACCCTAAACCCTAAACCCTAAACCCTAAACCCTAAAGCCTAAGCGCTACACTCTCCGCCCGAGCCTTTGGTTTCTGCGCCCCACGTCCTCAAGTGTAAACCCTAAACCCTAAACCCTAAACCCTTGCACTTTGCTGCTAAGACCTCAGTCATTCGTCTCTGAGCCGCAAACCCTAAACCCTAAACCCTAAACCCTCGGGTTTCCTTACGCCTGTCTGTGTGTCTCCGGGTCCCCCGAACCAAAAAGGGAGTTTAAGGCCGTTAGCAGCTGAGCCTCCTCCATCTTGCTGCTGCTGCTGCTGCACCTGCTGCTGCTGCTGCTGCTGTCACACCTCGTGCTGTTGAGGCTGTTGCTGCCACTGTGGCTGCTGCTGCACCTTCTGCAATTCGTGCTGCTGCTGCTGCTGCTGCAGCTTTTGAGGGGCTTCCTGCTGCTGTGTCTGAGCCCACTGCGCCTGCAGCAGCAGCAACAGGAAGCGCAGCAGCAGCCAGTGCAGCAGCAGCAGCAACAACAACAACCCCGCTGGAGGTCCCCTTGAACTTGTGCCAGTTGCTGCTGCTGCTGCTGCCGCTGCTGCCCCCCACAGTTCCGTCTGTTGTCCTTTCTGCTGCAGCGCCTCCTAGCACTGTTGCTGCGTCTCCTGCAGCAGCTGCTACCGCTGCTGCTGCTGCTGCGGCTGCTGCGGCTGCTGCTGCTTCAGTGAGAGCCGCTGCCCCAACCCCAATGCAGAAGACGCAGTTGCTGCTGCTGCTGTTGTTGCTGCTGCTGCATCCGCAGCAAGTAACACACGGAGGGCGGAGCGCAGCAGCAGTCTGGCGCGCATGTGTCGCTGCTCCTGCTGCTGGTTGCTGCTGCTGCTGCTGCCGCCACAGCACCCTTCTTGCTGCTGCTGCTGCTGCTGCTGCAGGAAATAAGAAATAAGCTTAACGCATTTCATGTGTAGAGGCAGCTGCAGCAGACACAGCTGGAGCAGGATCCCAGTGCATGCAGCAGCCGCAGCGGCAGCCGCAGCGGCTGCTGCTTTTGCTGCTGCTGCTGCTGCTGCTGCTGCTGCTCAGTCTCGTTTGAAGGCCCTGGAGGCAGCAACGCGAGAGCGTCTCCAGAGGTTGGGGACGAAGGAGCAGCAGCGAGGACTCGCTGATGTGCTGCAGCTTGCTGCTGCAGCTGCTGCTGCTGCAGTTGCTGCTGCTGCAGCTGCTGCTGCTGCAGCTGTTGCTGCTGCAGTTGTTGCTGCTGGAGTTGTTGCTGCTGTAGTTGTTGCTGCTGCATTTGGCGCTGAAGTTGCTGCTGTTGCAAGTATTGCTGCAGCTGTTGCTGCTGCTGGAGCTGACGCAGGTACAATTGCTGCAGCAGCTGCTGCTGCTGCAACGGAAGCTGAGGCTGGAGAGGGAACCGCTGCTGTTGTTGTTGCTGCAGGGCAAATTGCTGTTGCTGCTGCAGTGGGAATTGTGGCTGATGTAGCGGGAACTGCTGCTGCTGCTGCAGTGGAATCTGCTGCTGCTGCTGCAGCGGAAATTGCTGTGGCAATTGCTGCTGCAGCGGGAATTGCTGTTGCAGTTGCTGTGGCTCAAATTGCTGTTGCTGCAGCTGCTGTTGCTGCAGCTGCTGTTGCTGCAGCTGCTGTTGCTGGAGCTGCTGCAGCTGCTGCTGCTGCAGTTGCTGCTGCTGGATTTGTTGTTGCTGCAGTTGCTGCTGCAGCAGTTGCTGCTGCAGCAGCTGTTGCTGCTGCAACCGCCTGTAGTGGACGTTTTCAGCCATGAGTCTCCGCTGCTGCATTGCAGGACTGTGCTGCTCCTGCTGCGGCAGCTGCTGCTGCAGCAGCAGCTGCTGCTGCTGCTGCTGCTGCAGGGAGCCATTTGCTGCTGGAGGCGGCAGCAGCGGCAGAGCTGCTTGCTGCAACAGCTGCCCCGTAGCCGAACGAAGCTCTACAGCTGCTGCAGCAAAAGGAGACACCAGAAGACAAAGCAAAGAGAAAGTTAAATTAAATTAAATTAAATTAAATTAAATTAAATTAAATTAAATTAAAATCCATTAAAATAAACTAATTTGAATTAATTGAAATAAAGAGAAGAATTGGACTAAAAAGGGACAGAAGGAGATAAAGAAAGAGACAAAAAATAGATGAAAAAAGAAATTAAAGAAGGCAAAAAAGAAAATAAAAAACAAAACAAAAAGAAGCAAAAAAGCAAACAAAAAAGAGATTAAAAAGAAACAAAAATGAAAACAAAAAGAAGCAAAAAAGAAATAAAAAAGAAATAAAAAGGAAATAAAGAGAAATAAAAAATAAACAAAAAATAAATAAAAAATAAAAAAGAAATAAAAAGGAAATAAAAATAAATAAAAAGAAATAAAAGAGAAATAAAAAAGAAAAAGGAAATAAAAAGAAATAAAAAAGAAATAAAAAAGAAGAAGGAAATAAAAAGAAATAAAAAAGAAATAAAAAAGAAAAAGGAAATAAAAAGAAATAAAAAAGAAATAAAAAAGAAGAAGGAAATAAAAAGAAATAAAAAAGAAATAAAAGGAAATAAAAAAGAAATAAAGAAATAAAAGGAGACAGACGGAGACAAAGAGGGAAAAGGGCCAAAAAGTGGCGAAAAAATGAAATAAAAAGGCGAGAAAAAAGGAGACAAGAAAGCGACAAAAAGGGTCGGAAAGAGGCGGCGAAGAGCTTCAAAAAGGCGGCAGAAGAAGCCGAAAAGGACAAAAAATAAAAAAGAAAAAAAGAAATGAAAAAATGAATTGCCTGAATCGACCACGACGTGTTCGCCGGTGTTGAGGTGTATGCGCAGCTCCCCCGCAGCGTCCCGAGACACCGCGGACAGCCGCAGAAACGGAAAAACCTGAAATCGAACAGTTTTGCCACTTTTTGCAGTTTAAATCCTCCGAATTCCTCCAATTTCTTCAATTATTCAAAAAGAAAATGCAATTTGGAACTTAAAAAACCAAAAAGCAGAGAAAATGAAGAAAAATCAACCGAAATCGCCCGAAATTCGTAGAAAGATGAAATGCCACAGAAAGATGAAAAAAGATATCAATATAAATAAGTAAATAAATAAATAAATAAATAAATAAATAAATAATAAATAAAAATAAAAAGAAATGAAAAAGAGAAAAGGTCTTCGCACTTTTGTTTCCATTTCTGTTCGTTTTGCTGCTGCTTCAGCTGCAGCACTTTTCTCCGCCTTTCGCGCTGCAGCAGAAGCAGCAAATAAATAAACAAATAAATAAATAAATAGCTAAACAAATAAATAAACAAGTAAATAAATAAATGGAAATAAAATAAAAGTAAATTGTAAGTGATAAATCAGTAGCTGCAGAAGCAGCAGCTGCGACTGCAGCAGCAGCAGCAGCAGCAGCAGCAGCAGCGGCAGCAACTGCAGCAGCAGCAGCAGAAACAACAATGCCAGCAGCAGCAGCAGCAGCAGATGTGCACCTGCAAAGAAGATTGAGGCCAGCGCTATTACAGTGATGATAAGTGCTGCTGCGAAGATGTAGCCAGGAAGCTGCTTCCGCGTGTTGCTTTTGCACTGCTGCTGCCGAGCAGCAACAGCAGCAGCAGCAGCAGCAGCAGCAGCAGCAGGAGGGGCGGGGG
>NW_013543345.1:4083-8999 GCF_000499545.2 Eimeria tenella | reverse complement strand
CGGGGGGGCCCAGGGCCCCCTCCAGTGTACAGACACCGCACTCCCTCATTGGCGGCGCTGCTGCTGCTGCTGCTGCTAGTTCTGGCGACGGTGGAGGTGGCAGCGGCGGTGGGACTGGCATTGTTGCTGCTGTTGCTGCTGCTGCTGTTGCTGCTGCTGGAGTCGGGGGGCCTACTGTGCTGCTGCTGCTGTTGCTGCTGCTCCTGTTGCTGCTGCTGCCGTTGCCATTGAAGGGTATCAAAGACGCTCCTGCTGCTGCTGCTGCTGCCTCTTGCACGGGAGGAGAGGCACTCCGCTGCTGCTGCTGCTGCTGCTGCATCTGGCAGGGCAGGACTTTGCTGCTGTTGCTGCTGCTGTTGCTGCTGCTGCCGGTGCTGCTGCTGCAGTTATTGCTGTACCTTCGAACTAAATCAGAAGAAAGAAGAGTTAAAACATTCTGTTGCTGCTGCTGCTGCGTGAGTATCTCGTGTGCGTGCTGCAGAAGGACAGCGAGAAGTTTCCTTTGCTGCTGCTGCTGCTGCTGCTGCTGCTATTGCTGCTGCTGCTGCCACCGCGTTCAATGCGGCGGTCGCAGTACCTGTTAGTTGCCTTCGATATTAACAAACGCAGGGCCTTGTCCTGCTGCTGCTGCTGCTGCTGCTGCAGTGGTTCTCTAGAGTGTGCATGCGTCGGCTGCCTGTCTGCTGGAGCAGCAGCAGATAGGCGGCAGCGGCAGCAGCAGCAGCAGCTAGCAGCAATAAACCGGAGTTTTAATTTAATTTTAATTAAATTAAATTTAATTTTTCAAATTTTATTCAACTAAAAGGAAGTAAAAGTCCAAAGAGGGCTAACAGCCCACCCCCTAGGTGACCCTGACCGCTGGGCAACCCCGGTGCACCAAACACTAAACCCTAAACCCTAAACCCTAAACCCTAAACCCTAGCCTAAACCCTCAGCCTTGCACTTTAAATTTTATTAAATAAATTAGATTATTTAATCTAGTTTTATTTCTGTCCTTCTAAGAACACAGAAGAAAAAGAGGGCTTACCTGGTAGCCATGGTGACCAGACCAGAACCACAAACCCTAAACCCTAAACCCTAAACCCTAAACCCTAAACCCTAAACCCTAAACCCTAACCTCCCGATGAAATCCAAACAAACCCTCTTCGCACAATTTCCCGCATTAAAGACAAACAAACTACATTCACGCACCCCGCTGCAAGGTGTGTGTAGAAAGCTAGGGTTTAGGGTTTGTGGTTTAGGGTTTGTGGTTTAGGGTTGCTCCCAGTCCGTACATTCACTCCTCTGGGGCCAGGAGCCGACGAGCAGCAGCTAGCTGCGGCTAGCTGCTGCTAGCTGCTGCTTGCTGCTGCCTGCTGCTGCTTGCTGCTGCTTGCTGCTGCTTGCTGCTGCGTGCTGCAACTAGGTAGCGGGGTAGCTGCTGGTGGGCTTGCTGCAGCTAGCCAGCTGCAGCTACCTATCTAGCTGGCTTACTATCTCGCGTGCTAGCTAGCTAGCTACCTGGCTAGCTAGCTAGCTAGCTAGCTAGCTGCAGCTAGCTAGCCACCCACTCAATCGCAAGCCGTAGGGCAACTGGTTAGCTGCTGCAGCACTAGCTGCGGCAGCACTAGGTGCAGCAGCATTAGCTGCAGCGGCACTAGATGCAGCAGCACTAGCTGCAGCAGCACTAGCTGCTGCAGCATTAGCTGCTGCAGCATTAGCTGCAGCAGCATTAGCTGCAGTAGCACTAACTGCAGCACTATTAGCTGCAGCAGCTAGCAGTTCGTGCTGCCTGTTAGCATTTATGCCGGATCAGCACTAGCTGCAGCAGCTAGCTGCTGCAGATTTGTCCATGCTGCAGCAGCTGGCTGCAGCAGCATGAACAAATCCGATTACTGCAGATCTATCAGAAGGCAATCCAACAAACGGGTCCAGCTAGCTAGCTGGTTAGCTAGCCAGCTAGTTGGCTAGCTAGCTAGCTAGTTAGCTAGTTAGCTAGCTAGCTAGCTGCTAGTTCAACACGAAAAATCTAGCTAGCCAGCTAGCTGGCTAGCTAGTCAGCTAGCCAGCTAGCTAGCCAGCTAGCTACCTAACAAGGCAGCTAGCTTGTTTGCTATCTAGGCAGCTGGCCAGCCAGCTAGCTAGCTAGAAAGATTGACATGTAGCTAGCCAGCTAGCTTGCCAGGTAGCTAGCTACATGGCCAGCTAGCTAGCTGGCTAGCTGGCCAGCCAGCTATCCAGAAAGCTGGCTCACTAGCCAGCTAGCTAACCAGCTAGCTATCCAGAAAGCTAGCTAGCTAGCTAGCCAGCTAGCGAGTCAGAAAGCTAGCTAGCTAGCTAGCTAGCCAGCGAGCCAGCTAGCTAGTCAGAAAGCTAGCTAGCTAGCTAGCTGGCACAATAGCTCAATAGCTAATCCTCATCAGAGGACAGCTCCTGCAGCAATTTGCTGCGATTCTCTGCTGCTGCTGCTGCTGCTGCTGCAGAAACAAGCGCAGCAACTGCAGCGCGGTCTTGTGTCCCTTGAGCACTCTGGGTCTCTCTACTGTTTGCTGCTGCTGCTGCTGCTTTTGCTGGAGCAGCAGCAGGAGCAGCAGCAGCAGCAGCAGGAGCAGCAGCAGCAGCAGCAGGAGCAGCGGCAGATGAGACTTCCTTTCTCCTGGGAGATGGCCGCGCGTCAACAGGCGCCAGAGCCTTTAGTGTTAGCAAGGGCCTTTTTGCTGCAGCATCTTGCTGCTGCTGCTGCTGTTGCTGCTGCTGCTGTTGCTGCTGCTGCTGCTGCTGTCGCTGCTGCTGCTGCTGCTGAGGATACTTCGCTACTGCGACTTCCTTAAGGTTAATGCCATCGTAGGGAGGCAGCAGCAGCTGCTGCAGCAGCTGCTCTCTTGTCATTCTGCTCCGGGGCGATACAGCAGCAGATGCACCGCCCCCTTCTGCTGCTGCTGCTGCTGCTGCTGCTGCTGCTGCTGCTTGAGGGGACAGCCGTGGCTTGGGCGGCGGAGCTACAGGCGTTATCTTTGAGACTGCTTTCGCTGCTGCTGTTGCTATTGCTGCTGCTGCTGGTGCTGCTGCTGGTGCTGCTGCTGGTGCTGCGGCGCCCGCCGCACGCTTTGCTGCTGCTGCTGTGGGTCCAGCAGCAGCTGTGCCGTTCGCCTGTTGCTGCTGCTGCTGCTGCTGCTGCTGTTGGTCTGCTGCTGTGTCGTCAAGGGTCTCTCTGGATTCGCTCTTCTGTGGTTTAAGGTTTGCTGAGTGGGACTTTCGCGTGGCTGACCGGCGTTTGGATTTGAGGGTTTGGCGTTTAGGGTTTAGGGTTTGGGGTTTAGGGTTTGCGCTGCTGGACCTTGTTGCACAAATGGAGTAGCAAAAGCAGCAGCGAGCGAGAGCAGCAGCAAAAGGGACAAAGCTGCTGCTCAAGCAGCTGTTGCACTGCACAGACAGGGCCTGTACAGACACCACAGCACACGCTGCTGCTGCTGCTGCTGCTGCTGCTGTTGCTGCTGCTGCTTGAGCGATTCCAAGTGTCGCAGCCAGGGACCCAGAAGCAATGAGGCAGCAGCAGCAGAAGCAGCCACAGGAATACTAGGGGCAAGAGCAGCAGCAACAAGGAAACCAGCAGCAGCAACACCGGCGAAAGCAGCAGCAGCAGCAGCAGCAGCAGCAAAGCTTCTCACCTTCCCACCAAATCCTTTTTTGCCGCCCACGACGCAGTTCACTGTGGAGCAGCAAAAGCACTGCAGAAGCAGCAGCAGAAGCAGCAAACAAAGCAGCAGCAGCAGCAGCAGCCGCAGCACATAAAAGCTGGGAAGCAGGACACGACAGCAACAGCTGCAGCAGCAGCAGCAGCAACAAGTGCAGAGCTGCACCAAATGTTGGAGGCAGCAGAAAAACAGTAACAGCAGCAAGAGCGGTTGTAGCAACAGCAGCAGGAAACAGCAACAGCAGGAAGAGCGCTTGCAGCAGCAGCAGCAGCAGCAGCAGCAGACCAGCACGGCTGCAGCAACAGCAGCACAAAAATAGTAGCAGCAGTAAGAGCACTTGCAGCAGCAGCAACAACAACAGCAGGAGAAAAACAGCAACAGCAGTAGCGGCAGCAGCAGCAACAGCAGGGAAAAAAGAGCAGCAGCAGCAACAGCAGCAGCAGCAGCAGCAGCAGCAAGAACGTACCACCACGAACAAAGAAGAGACATCATATTCCTGCAGCTCCTTGCAGTTGTAGCATCTGAGGCTGGCAGCATTAATGGCAGCAGCATCTGCTGCTGCTGCTGCTGCTGCTGCAGCAACAGTAGCTGCCGCAGCAGCATCTTCTACTGCTGAGGCCGCCATTGCTGCAGCAGCAGTGTTTGGTGCTGCAGCAACTATAGCAGCAGCAGCACGGACCGCTGCTGCTACTGCTGCTGCTGCTGAGGTGTATCAGCAGCAACAGGTGCTGCTGCTCCTCCTGTTGCATACGCTGCAGCAGCGCATGCTGCTGCTGCTTCTGCTGTACCCGCTGCAGCAGTAGCTGCTGCTGCTGCTTCTGTCGAACACTGCAGCAGCTGCTGCTGCTGCTCTTGCTGCGCAGTGCAGCAGCAGCAGCAGCTGCTGCTGCTGCTGCTACACAGAGAAGTTGGTCCCGGAGTGTCTGTACAGTCCTTCTCACTCAACGCCCATCAGCCTTCAACTCAAACCCTAAACCCTAAACCCTAAACCCCAAACCCTAAACCCTAGAGCCAAAGGCTCTCCATGCCGTGGAGCAAAGATTGAGTGTAATGCCAAGACGAGGGTTTAGAGTCTGACGCCTAGGGTTTAGCGTTTAGGGTGTAGGACCTAGGGTTTAGGGTTTAGGGTTTAGGGTTTAGGGTTTGAGGCCTAGGGTTTACGGTTTGGCGCCAGTAGGGCACCGATGAGTGCAGCAGTTAGCTTGGCTGCAGGTCCCGAGAAAGTTGAGAAATATATTACAA